>NW_017259190.1:4379575-4395821 GCF_001594045.1 Atta colombica
TATGTAAAATGTTTTTACTCAAAATATTAAAATATGAGCAACGAATATGAAAAAAATAAATTTTTTATTTATCACTTTTAAAAATAAACTTATTCTTTCGTTCCATTTATAATTTAGAAATCGATTGTAAATATATTTTCAAATCAAATGCTCTCATCAAAGATTACTTACAAAATATTATTGAGTTTATGTTTTTATCTTCATTTTTATTATATAAGGATATATTGAAATATCCAAATGAATAATTTAATCAAGAAAGAAATCAAAAAAGCAAAAGTTTTGCAAGTAACTATTCTCGTAGTTCATAATCAAACATACAATCCAAGTGAAAAACATTCACTTTTCACAAATCAGTAAGATGTGAAATATATATATATGTGTATATTGATAATTTATATATAGGGAATATTAATCTGTACTATCTATACTATCTAATACTAATGAATACGATTTAACAATAATAATGAAATATCGATAGAAAAATATTTGATAAACATTCAGAAAGACTTAAACCACATCTACATTATGATTGAAATAATTTATGCACAACTTGATTCATAGTACATATCCAGAATAATTTATTTTTTTCTTTTTTTAATTAATTACATATCAAATACATCTAATGTTACATAACTATCAGTACATAAAGCTAAAACACTTTTGTACTATGTGCGTTATATATGAATCCAACAAATAACTTACATGATTAGGTTACATGCCTCACTACTTCCAAATGTACTTATTACTATACTACTTACAAACGCAGTGAAGTGTGTACACGTATGTACTATATAATTTACATTATTTTCAACTTCTCTCTCTTACCCTGCCCATTTATTAAATTACATCTTCGATTTCTAGAATATATCATATATATTTTTGCGTATATGTACATATATATTTAATCGAATTGTCTTTCGGTTTACTTAAAAGTTATAGTGAAAGTTCATTAAGTTTCTCTCGTTTCGAATTTATAATTGATAGAGCTAGATTGTAGACACAAGTCGCGAATATTGATATATTCATGAAATAAATTGATTTAATAATTGTTTGGAATCAAATATAAAATAACTTACAAACAAAGAATTTAAATAACACAAGATAGTTAATAACAGATTTTGAATCATTTTTTAATTCGACAAGACCGTAACTAAATGTATAAAAACTTGGAAATACAGCAAAAGCTCCACTTTCGCATATTTTCTATTCTATCCAAAACTTATTTTCATTGATATCAGTTTTCACATTTGTGAATACAAAACTCATTTAGTCGCAAAAAATGAACAATAGTAACAAAAGTAAAAATTTATTTTCAACGTTTTTATTTTAGATAATCCTAAGAATTATCTTGCTGTCTGTGATTTTTTGGTGTATTCGCGACATCCAAGTATGAATTTTGTATATTTAGGTATCGTGATTATGCAAATATATATATAATTTACAAGAACAATTATTGCGAATATGGAACTTCTACCGTAATATAACGTAAGATATGTTATATCATACTCATAGATTATCGAGCGTTTTTACATAAGTCGGTCTCACATGATTTGTCCCTCATCATTCCGTGCAACACACCATAAACAACATAAATTCTTTATGCTTTTTTTTCTTTTCAGTTTGTACTCGAAGTTAGATTCTAAATGCTTTAAATAACACAAATGTCATATGTATATATATCGCGAGAATGGACATTAATATAAATAAAAAAAAATAAGATATCTTCTAAATGTTGTAGTCATTAAAACTGTTGTATAAACATGTTCAAAAATGCAGTTATTACATTTTTTTATGTTCAAGAAAATGTTTAGTATCAATAAATTATACGAAACAATGATTTAATATTTTTTATTTAATTTATACAAAAGTTTAAAAATATATTTCAATATTTTCAAAGAGAAAATTTTTTGTATTGGTTCTATAATTTTTTTAAAGTATTTTATTTTTAAGTACTGAAGCTATAATACAAAAGCTTTTTTAATGTGTGTTTACGTGAACCTTTTATGCCCACACAGTAACGATATAAAATTATAAATCTAATTCTAGATGCGCACTTAAATATAAATCCATAAAGACTTCGCATATCTTGATACCTTTAAATATTAAAAAACACTGATGTATAAAGAGAAATTATGGCCGGTATTCATAATCGGTTCTTATATTCAAGATCGTCTTCAAGATGAACCAATTAGGAAACTGCATTAGTATCTTAAGACATTACTTAAGATCTTAATAAGAATCGACAATGAACACCGGTCTATGTATTTGATTTATATAAATCATACAACACACATCCATTGTCTTGAAATTTGAAGAACTCATTCAATTTTTTTCTTTTTTAGTTAATAGATTAATTAACGTGTAAATAATGAACAATTGGATTTGCGATTAACTGATTTAACAGTTAAATTCAGTTACACGATATTTACACTGTATAGTAAATATCATTAAAAAAATATGAATTTGATTTTATCAGTGCATCAAATTTATAAATTTCAAGCATTTTATCAATCAGCTGCGCAATTATACAATAACTGGAATTCTAAAATCTTGTATTTTCATATACACATGTAAACATGAAAATAATCTAGGACTAGAGATTCTGCAAAATAAGTACAAATAATAATAATAAGTGAAGACATGGCAAGATTCACATTTGTGCCAATTTCTCATTTCGTTAGGATCTCTGAGGATTCGAAATTATGCACACTGTTACATATGCATGTTGAAGTACATTTCAATAATCGCGCGTAGTCGAAGATAATTGGGATTCTCGGTAAACATAAAAATATAATTTTACATTTTTTTGGTAAATTATATCTAATATAAAAAATAATTATTTTAAATATATATATTTTGTAATAAAACAAAAATTTGCAAAAAATTATTTTATTCTTGGCATAAAAAATTGCATGAACTTTATTTAATATTCCGAGAATGTCATATGAGATAACCAGAGAATCTTACGAAGCGAAATGCAACACATTCGATACGAGGAATTCTTTTTTTGTCGGCATTGCGCAACAGGAACCTGTTGCTGCTATTCATGGTGATAGCAGGATATATTAGTCGTAAATAAAGCATAAATCGGCAAGTTTCGTTCGAGGAATGATTCCCGTATTGATCGCATCGACGTGGCGACAAATTTCTCCAAGAAATACCCATTATGTACAATAAGTGTATATTTTGTACAATTTACCCTGAATGCATTGATAAAAAATGAAGCGAAATCTGTCTGAGAAAATTATAATTAGTAGCGATATGTAAAAAATGTGTAACTCATCAAGACTAACAAGAACTAACGTTATCGACCAGTCATTAAATCATGTTAGCTACAATACTAGCAGGATCAAGACAGTTCGGATTCTGACTGTAGGGACTAAGAAAACTCGACAGAGAAATAAAAAATCTTATGACTCGAGTAATACTGGTTTAATAAACCAGACCACAAACATGGTCAATGTCATTGAGAGTATAAATTTCAAGGCCGTCAATAATTGTCGGAATAATATAGAGGCTAGAAAAACAAAGACGTTGATAAAATTTTGTTCGAAAATTTTGATGGAACTGTTTGACATTCTTAAAATACCATATTCAAATGATCATAAAAACAGTTAAAATGTTATTTTAGATCATCGTGTATAATTTCTATAGTAACAGCCGTTTCCGTTAAATAGTCTTTATTGTTAAGTTTTATATTAAAAATAAAAATATTAAATAATATCAGATAATAAATATCAGTAAAAATAAATTTAAAAAAATGTATTGCTACGGTTAGGCTCTCTTAAAAATTGTGAAAATAAATTGAAACAAATTATTTTTTGTTTCATGTTTTGTTATGTCAAAAGTACATATATTTAGGCTGTAAATAAAGAAAATATTCACTAAACTATTCTTTTTCTACAATTCATGAAAGTGAATCCTCTTTCGATTTTTTATTTAGCTTTAAATACGTTGTTTTCTAAACAAAAATAAAGAACACTTATTTTTATATAAGAATCCAATTGAAGGAAACTTCCTCCTTTGAAGAAAATTAGTTAGACTTACGAAGTGAATATCTGTAAATGTGAAATGAGAAAAAAAATGTTTGAAATAAAAGTTGAAAGATTTTAAGAGCGTTTAGTAACTATAATTTAAAAAATGTTTTAATTTTTATTTTTATAAATAAAAATTTGTTATGTAAACAAATTTTTTAAAATTATTATAAAATACTTTTGAAGCCTATTTTGAAATTCAACTTTTATTCGGAACATTTTTTTCTATTTTTTACAGTTTCAATTACAATATTCATTTCGAAAGAAAAAAAATCGATTTTTTGCAGAGTTGTGCACAACTCTAAAAAAAAGTGTAAATGAATCTTTATTAAAAAATATACGTCCCTTATTTTTGTCTAGAGACTAACATATTCAAAGCTTATCAAAATCGAAGAGAATAATTTCTTGTTAATTTCTTAATCTGGAATAAATTATCTAACAAAACTTTGGACAGTGTATAAATAATTGTTCATCAAGGATTTGTAAATATTAGATGTGGTAATAAAAAAAATTAACGATAATTCGTAGTTATCAAAGCAGGATATCCTAGCGGATAACTTCTTCTCGATCTTTGTCAATATCCAAGAATATTGTATCAAAATAAAGGATAAACAACTAAATGACAATGTCGCAGTGATGACGATAACATTAATAACGTGATAATGTTACAACATGATACAATAATAACAATGTAAGATAATCAGCAACAGCCTCAATAATTTTTGGTCCCCTCTTTTTAGACAATATCTATTGAAAAATATAATATTTGTTTCTAAATAATTTTATTAAATTATATTTAGTCTTTAAAAATCGATTTAAGATGATGAGAGATATTTTTTTTTCTACTAGTCTTAGAGAATACGTCTCCAAATAAATTCTAAAATCTGAAAGTCTATTCTTCCATAACTCCCTCAAGGTCTTTAAACAAGAGTCGACAATTCATGTGGACTGTTGGTAGTAGCGGCACTACTCAGATCAAGCGTAGCCGCTGGCAGGCCCGGGCTCACGCTGCCGCTGATTTCACGCGGTAAGTGCTGCGACCTGTTGAGCTTGCTGCTGCCGCCGCCACCACCGTTGGGACTCGGTGGCGACCGGTCGCCGGGTGTCGTTGACGGTGTGGCGGTGACGGCGACAGCGGCAGCAGCAGCGGCGGCGGCGGCGGTGATACCACCACGATACGTCAGATGATTATGCTGTGATGCAGTATGCGGTGATGACAGTAATAACGGTGGCGACATGGAGGACACGTGCCGTTGCTGATGAGAATGGTGCTGGTGAGGATGATGCTGATAAGAATGGTGAAGGCCGCGACTAAGTTGGGCCAGACTGACGG
Source organism: Atta colombica (assembly GCF_001594045.1). Classification (NCBI taxonomy): domain Eukaryota; kingdom Metazoa; phylum Arthropoda; class Insecta; order Hymenoptera; family Formicidae; genus Atta; species Atta colombica. The sequence goes on from NW_017259190.1 coordinate 4,384,943, forward strand.
TCGAATGGCTCATTGGGCCGCCACTGCCGCTACCGAGTTTTGAACCCATATGCAGCGTCGGTCGCAGTTGCAGCTGCTGATGGTGATGATGATGGTGATGCTGCTGTTGATGCTGGTGCTGTTGATGCTGCGAATGTACCTGCTGATGCGGCTGCTGCTGATGCAGTTGCAACTGCTGCTGTTGACGCTGTAGCTGTGCCGCAACCTCGCATTGCTCGCGGGCAAACGCTTTTACCGCATTCGTCTTCTCCTGCGAGTTGTACAAAAAGAAAAATTATTCTATAAAAAATTCTGTTTGGTTTTCAATAAATTTTTAAAAAATTTTTTATTTAAATAAGAGGAGGAGAATTAAAAAGGATATGATTGAAGGATATGATGGAAGTATCAATTAAGATGACGAGATCCTAGTATTTTAATTACACGTTAAAAAATAGACAAGTATATTAGAAAACTTGTTATCATAAGACTAGAAGCATTGCGGATAGAAGAAATAGTAAACAAGAATCCTCTTCGTCGTGCAATTTACGTAGCGGCAAAATGTCAGCAAAGTTTATCGCGGAGAGATGTTATTATGTGTACGCAGAGACGGGAGAACCGCAACGATCGCAGTTATACAAAATCTTCCACTTAATCACACAATTACGTAATGCGAATCCAAGTATCATCCCAGAATCCCATGTACATTATGTAGTTATATTGCCATCTTTTCACAGGTTCTTTTTCACAAGGCAAAAACTTGACGGCGCGGCGGACACGTTCGGACTGTCCACCACTGTCCGCTTAGCGCGTACATGCGTATGTATACATGTGCATATACGTACGCACATCCTGCGTATAGATCCAGTTTGGAATCGAATTACACGGTAGAATGATCACCGACATAAATAATAGCGTGATAATGACATCGACCGTTGCGGAATATGCTAATAAGGCACGGCGGAGAGAGATTAAGGGCATAGAACCGGCGCGGTGGAAAGGGAAGAGGGAGAAGAGAAGGAGGTGCAGACCGGTGCATCGCCGGTCTGCTGGTTACGAAATACGAGAAAATAAAGAGGCGAACTGGCTACGACGGAGATCCGCATATCGTGACGATCGAAAAAATTCGCACGCCGTTAGGTCGCCGAACGAAGAGAGAAAAGGATATCACAGACAGTGGAGAGGTGGAAGTGTTTTAAAAAAAATGCACTTTCAGGCGCACTCACTTTCTGCCATACGAAGACGTTGTGAACCATAGCACATCCGCAAAACACAATGCCAAGGCCGATGAAGACCGACGTGACAATCGCCGGTGTCGAATGGAACTGGATGAAAGTGTACAAAATCATACCTGTAAAGCACAACAAATCCGGAATTAATATCGTGATGTTACGATGACATACAATAAGTGGATAATTATAAGTAACTTTTTCAGAGTTTCAAGAGTTCGAATTATTCTTGTTGCAGGTCTCCATACGGAGGTTTTATTTTTCCAGACATGGATCAGCGCGATTCGTGTAGTTTGATAACAAAAAGAAGCGTTTCGTTCTTACCAGTTAAGAAGACAGGGATACTAATGAAAAAACCTCCGACGGCGCACACGCGGCTGATGGACGATTTTTGCAGGTACTTGTTACTCCTGAAACAGACAAAAGCCACACAGCGAAGATGAGTTTCGCGAGTCCATGATAATTGGATGAATTATAAAAGCGTACGTTTTCATTATCGTTTCATTGGCAATTAGGCAATTATTCGCAGAAACATTTTGCGCGGCTCACGACCAGCTGAATTTTCATTCGTGCACATTGACGAAGACATGACATGCATTCGTATAACGATCTTTTAATTTTTTCATAGATTAGTGCATCGAAATGCATCGTTTATAAATGAATAATATATATAATATATATATATATTTAAAAACGTTCAAAACTATATAAAATTTTATATTTATAAAAGAAAATAAAATAATTATTTTTACAACTAAATTGTAATATATCAAGGAAAGTGCTATATATTATTATTTTATATTATTATATTATTTATAGATTATATTATTTAAAAAATGTATTTAAAAAATGTATCGATTCTTCTTTATATATTTAAAACTTTTTCAATCTTCAAACAAACTCGCAACTAATTGAACGATGCGCATATTTGTTGCGGTTTTTTGCGGTCATAAAAGGATTCATCGGAGATTCAAAATGGGAATGCCTTTAGAGTACCTCGTCTTTCGATTACAGAGACCGTAAGTCAAAATACTCTGCTCCTCGGCAAATATTGCATAATCGCGAAAGTGCAGCGATACGATCAGTGCATAACGGTATACACTCTCTACAGATAACCCACGCTTTTTTTCTTGTCTTCAGCCGTGGCGTTCTGTCGCCGCGTTTAAGCGGCCACTACCATCGAAAGAGAGTCAGACATGGATTTATGGTCGTGACGTAAACGCGAGAACTAGTAAGCATTTTTGCGATACAACTAATCTCTCATCGGTGCCACAGTGTAGTTAGGTGTGCTCTCATCGTAATCATCTTAGGCAGCTACAATACTGCTCCAGGTGTACGTAGTGATAAAGATTGCTAAAAGCCGTCTTTAACTCTTTCGGATTAGATCAATCAAATTAGGATTAATTGTGTTTCCGACGCGGTCAAGTGAGGTCTAAATTATTTAACAATAAGAGCCGATAATCGCATGCAATTAAAATTTATTGAGACAAGGAATTTAATTCTTGAGAAATTTAATATCATTTTAAATGTAATAAATACAAGAAGAATATCATTGAAAACTTTCAATTGGAAACAATTAAATTTACATAAACTTGTAGTATGAAATATTACATTTACCTTCCGCTCGTTCTTTAAAACACTTTCTTATAAAAAGAAGATATCAAATACAAACGTAATTGAAACTGTCTTCACCAAACTTTAATTATAGTTCCAATAATTTATCGCGCGGTAGCTTACTCCCAAATATAAATTATCACTATACTAGAAGTCTTGAACAATAGTAGTTCTAATCGCTTCACATGACTCGCTTGTATATCCAAAGAGATCATTGACCTCAAAGGGCGGCAGCAACGGCTGCGTGGGAATTCTTCATTGCATCTTATAGGTGACGTTTATTTAGAAGAGCGGCACGCAGTCGAAGATTCGTAAACTGTGCCAAGAGACACGTTTCGGAAAGAATGCTCTTGCTCTAAATGTGTGAAAGAAATTATATCAACTGACTGCAATGTACGAAATATTTGCGCTAAATGATATATTTTTACCAACAAGAATTACCATTTAATCCGTCCATTTATAATTAATTACTTCATTATTTAGATGTTAATAATATATAATAGTTTATTAGTTTTTATCATATTTTTGGATATTCTTCATCGTTTTTAAAATCATTTCTATTATCACTTTATTATCGTAATTTAATTTGACTATATCGAAATTATTGGTCAAACGTTCGCTTTAATCATCGTTTGCAACATTTTGCCTAGACTTCATCTCTCGGCTTCTTGAATTCGAATCGCGAGTATCATTCACACCTACACGTTCGTCATTCGTGCTCTTCTACTTTTCTTCCGCGCACGGCGAAATTATACGAGCCCGAGTTGAATAGACGCGGACGCTTTTGTTAATCCCCTCGTTGTGCTATCGTTGTCATCGCGTTTGTGCATCTCTTACCAGTGTCATGAATGAACGTGCCAAACCAAAGGCAACGTGTCTTCCTGCTTAACGCGCGAGATCAACGGGGTTTTGTTGAGTGCCGATAGAAGCGAGTCACTCTGGAGCACCGAGAGTGACAAATCACGTGCCAACGGCTGCAACTTTTACCCGTTATGTAGTCGAGCAGACAAATGGAGACTTTTCTCTTTCATTAAAATGATGAAGGAAGAATTGAGTAATCTAGTAATGTAACGTTTAATTTCGTGATTAGTTCTTAGTAAGGATAATAAATTTATGATAATTTTATGTATTGTGTTATAATCATGTATCGTTAGAAAGAAAGTGACATATTTTTTGAATGGCAATTCAAAAAATAGTTTAAAAAATCAATTGTATATTCCAGCGAAATAAAACGTTACATAATGTTGCAAGTTGTTAAGGAATTATTGTCTGCAGCGTCAAATTGAACGTGTAAGACTTCCAATTTTCTTCTTTGCAAAAGCAAAAGGCGTGCCTACATAACATTTTCGTGCTAACTGTTAAATGGCATTGTTAAGCACGGCAATGAGCACAAGATTATACATTCCTGGCACTACTTTTACATAATGGAAATCTTTCGCACGAAAGCAATTTGTAACAAACGCCATTGCTTATCCCGTATTCTCCGTATTCTCCATATCAACCGCTACAATAATTATCATATGATTTACAATAGTAACCGAACCGTATCATTAGAAAATCCTGCATGTAACGGATAAGATAAGAAATTCCCCTAGCCCTCGAATGCAAAATGCGCTTTTTATTTCATCAGACTACCGTAACTTCTTCCTCTTTAACTTTTTGTCAAACCGCTACATTGCTAGTTTATTTAATCATACTCAAGTGTGTGTTATATTCAATGAAACCAAGGCCGACGGAAGTATACATCAGATAAATTGTTTTTATAAGTAATTGAGTTGTAACTCTTGCTTTCTCGTTTATATCAATGTAGGTTAACTTCAATCTCGGTTCATCTTTCTCTAATTCTCAGAATTTGAAAAAAATAAAGAGTTGAACCGAGATTTTAAAATTAATATCATTTAACTTCTTCCAACCTCCCATCTTCGGCAATTAGCGGCAATTTCCTCTCGTGATCAATCGCGTAGATCATTTCTCGGAAATCGGAATTCACCTGCATGCGTAAGCGTGAGTCGTTGAAAACATTGACCTGCAGACATTATTCACCATCGGATTGAAATATCCGTGGATCGGATATTTATAAAACGATGAAATTATTTATTAATTAAGTGCAACTGCCAGAAAGTCAGCGACCGGTGCGGTACAGCTTTTAATGACCGCGCGAAAAATCGCATGTCCTCCATGTCCATATGTGAACGCGTTACATTCATTGGCGGAGCTGAACGAGTTGGAGAATGTCGTTCTAGAGTGGGAATCTCGTTCTCTGCTTCGAGAAGATAATTCTCGCGACCAGTCGCGATGAATGTGATGCTGTATGAATAACGACACGTTTTATTTGACTGTATATAGAATTATCGGAGAGAGAGAAAAAAAACGAACTGGCACTCTAAACTTGTTTCAATAAGCCTGGATGGTATTTCACTTCTTTTCGATCAAATGAAAGAGGCTCCATACATTTGTCCGTATTCATCTATAAATATTCACTCGTAATCAGTCATTCTTACTAGCTCAGGAATTCATCTCGAGGCATAAAAGCATGTAAACATACAAATAAACACGATAAATTTTATATCTGCATCCAAAGTTAGATCCTACACGTAACGGAAGAAATATTAGAAATAAATATAGATTAAAAATATTTTTAATAAAAAACTAATATAGATTAAACATAACGCACAACGAATACAGATAAGATATAAGACATATTTATGCGTTACATTCACTTTCTTATTTCTAATATTTAATATCGATTGCTGTTCCTGATATTTCTTCCATGAAATCCTGCGCGCATACAATATTTGAAATATTTGCGCAGGGCACACTTGCTCTCCGGAAACGTTTTTCTTTTAGATTAGAGTTCTTGTAGCCCCCCCGAGACATAAACGCGTCGAATCTTCCTGCGTCAGTCTAGTTTCTCATGGAATCAAAGGCAAGTCGTTCCTCCCCGTGGAACGATCATCTCTTCAAGTGAACCGTGCGCCTTCACGCACAAGCGTGTGTGCGTGCGTACGTGACGTGAGCGCTCGCGCGCAAACCTGGCCATTACAGGAAGAGGCGCGTATAATCTGTTGCGAAACGGTTTAAACTTGTGGAGCGATGCTACAGGCGGAATACTCAATCGCAGCCCGATACGCATTCATGCGCGTAGAACGACACGAACACGTACGTGTAACGTACACACGTGCATACAAGCGTGTCACGATGATCGAAGGCCTTTCCTCGTTGTCTTTTATACGGCTCGCTACGGATCACGTGACTAAGCGACGGTGCTCGTCGCGATTGTTGCAGCTGCTCTATGCACTTCCGGTCTCTCTGGAAGTCGACACGGAAGTCGCGCGCGAAACCGTCAGAGCTACAACTTTGCGTGCCGTTACTCCAATCTCTGCGAACGAGATGACATCATGCTCAGATTCGCGCACTGTAATTAGAACTGTTTTGTGCGCGTTGTATGAAAATCACGATACCGTAACGTACGATTGCACGAAGCTATATGCCTAGACGGCACGCAAAAGCACGGTGTTTATAAAAAGAAACGTTTCTTTCATTCTCTCTCGCGGATGTCCTTTTTTTTTTCATTCTACACCGAAAAACATTTACTTAATCTTAATACATATTTTTTTGAATAATAAACATTTACTTGACAACAGTAAATAAATATTTTATACTACTCAATAAGAACAAGATAATTGGATCCAATTAATAGTTTTTTTGTATATAATATCAAATAAATAAATATTTATTTAAATCTATTCAAACATACACAAATATATATTAAAATTTGCTATTTTTATCAATGTAAAAGCAAGTCGTCTCTCTAGAACTTGGAATGTTCCTTCACGCATCACTTGCCAATATCGAAATGTTGAGAACAAGTTACACTTCTCAATTACATTTAAATGCAAAATTCGATTACCGTTCTGGGTCTAAGTAGATCTTGAGTGGTCGTGGCGGATCATCGGCCGGTTACATCCGCATAGCTTTGCGGCATCGGCATTCGCCGTAGTCGCGGATGCGAGCGGTTACCGGATGATGGATCATACGCTGATCACACGGCTCCGCCGCGGATGATGGATCATACGCGCGCGCGTTCGCTTTACAGCCGCGATCATTTCTCCCTCCTTTTCCTTCTTCTCTCTCTCTCTCTCTCTCTCTCTCTCTCTCTCTCTCTCTCTCTCTCTTCTCATGATCTGCGCTTCTTGCATCCTCTTGCCGACAGGTGTCTGTAATCCGTGTCGCGGTCGAAAAAAAGGCATACCGAAGGCATCCCAACGTGCCCGCGGAATTTCCTATCTCCTCGGTGTGGCGGACCGGGAAGAAGGGACTTAACGACGAGGGCCCCTGGGCCCAGGGGCCCTCAAACGAAATTGAGGGTGCCCTCGCCGCGCCGTTCCTCGCCACAACTGTGTACCGGGGCGACAACCGTTACGGCCTCCCGATCCACCTCCGTGTTGCACCTTGCACCTGTTCGCGCCGGCCAGCCCGGCACCATCTCATCGCGCGGACATTGTTGGCTGCACAACACATCAAAGTGACAGCGTGACCGATTGCTTGTCGTCGTCACTTGCCGCGGTCGGTGGTACGCGTCGATCGTACCGATCGCTACTTCGTAGCCTGTTCATAGATGAGGATATCGTATTGCCGTATGTGATCAGCCATGGCTGATTCGATTCGTTTTTAAACGAACAACGTTACGCTGATCGGTACCGTGACAATCTTTTTTTTTCTTATGATTATTAAACGGCGGAAACGTGTAAAAATTATAAGAAACATCGCATGCTCGAAATACTTGTGTATTGCAAGAAAAATGATTTATTAAGGTATAACGCAGTTAAGATACTTTACTGAGTTCTTTCCAGCCGTGGCGAGATTGCATCAAACTGCATTAATTAACTCAAGTGTACGCCACTTAGACGATGTTGACGATGTTTGACGGTGCGAATAATCGCTTCTCTCGATGTACCGTATTTTGCCAAGATATTGTGGGTAAACGGCACGTATCTCGCCAAGTGTTTGAACGCGAAATGTATGCGTTCATCGGTATTTTGGAGAGGACAGTTCCGAGAAACAGGACCGTGCAGATTCCAAAAGCTGTTCAGAAGCCTACGGAAGATCAAAATCTCACAGCTTGGCATAATCCAGATGCCTTATCTCAACTTAAAAAGCTAACAACATATTTCTTATTCTGCCTCTCGCCTTTATATTTTCCATGTTTAAATTAGTAAAAATAAGATTATGCATATGTAAATAGCCTTTCGCCATGAGAAACATAAAGAACATGACAGAAGTTTTTCAATTGCATATATTTTTCGATTCTTCTGGTATTACCTGAAAGTCATTGGGAAATGCATAAAACGACATTTTATATGTAACGATTTAATAAATATGTCAAAACCAATCGTTCTGGGCCTGCTTCCCTTTACTTCTTACGAGTACTTGTTACAGGTGACTCGTGACTTCATTTTGCTGCCAAATTTATTCTCCGCCTCATACATGCTCGAGGATGTCTCCCGCGAGGAGAGAACGGCCGAAACGAGACACGATAAGACAGGATCCAGAGATCCGAGGGCGTGGAATGCCAAGTAGTAGTACTTGAGAAGAACCAAATAATACTACGCTGCCGGTGCACGCTGACGCCGAAGCCGGAGATGGCTTATGTCGGAGACATAAGCTGATGAGACATAAGCCAGACGTCATGCTGCGCCGCGCCGTCCGGAGAACCGAGGGAATCGGAGCGAGCTGTATATTATACATATCTAAGGGATGTTTCTTGATACTGTAGATACTCTCTAAATCTTTTGGAGTGAAATTTTCTCTCTCTAATCCTGGAGTCACTGATCAGTTCACTCTACGTGGAGGAAATATTTACTTTAATAGAGTGAATTCTTTCACACTAAGACAAAAAGTGAGAAGTTTCACTCTTGTTTTTAAAGTGAAATTGTTAATGCTCTAAACTTCATTCCAACTTAAAGTGCAGAAATCACGCCTTCTTAGTTCTTGTTTTTGTACAAGTGCCAATTTACAATTGTCAATTATTAATTGTGTTTAATTGTTTTGAATGTATGAACAACGTCAAGTGTTTGACAAATTCGGGAAGGAATCTATCAGAGGTGAGCCTATTTATACATTTGTACATACATAAAATAGAAATCAAAAGGATACGAACAGAGGTTAAGTAATAATTTTGTATAGGTACTTTAGGATAATGAAAGAAATTAATTTCTATTGAAAAACGTTAATAAAATGTATGATCGAAATTCATATTTTCAATCTTTAATATGTTTGTATTCCTATACAAATAAAGTACTTAGAGATTTCAAGACTTAGTCAAAAAATGCCTGCGACTTTATGATTAGATTACAAAACATCCTCTCTCCGAGAAAAGTCACTCTTTTTAGAGTTGAAGAATAAATCCAAATGAAGAGTGAACAATTTCACTCTTTTGAAAAGTGAAATTTCGCTCCACTTTGATTGGCGGTATTTTCATGAATATTTGGAGTGACTTTTCATTCCAAAAAAGTGAGATTTCACTCCAAGAAATTTAGAAAGTAAGATTTCTCGAACGATGGGCGAATTTCAGCGATCTCTTGTTTGATACGCCATCAGTGAATGTGAGGAATGCGTGAAGATTTCTCAGAAAAGTCTATCATTCGTATTCCGCTATCTGTACGCAGATTTTCGCCTCTTTCAAAGTTGACGTACTTGTGTCGTGACTAACGTGTGCACGAGATAAAGGGAGAGAGAAAGATAGAAAGAAATAAAAAAAACGAATCAGCCAACCCAATTTTGACTGACCTCGAATGAACTTTAGTCTTTGCTGAAAATTCTAAGGTTATTCGCGGATAAAAAAACTTTATATTTCGAGCAACTTTGCAATCTTTCCTACGTTATTTTATCTCTAGGTCATTGTTCTTTTGCATGCAAAGAAATTTTTTAACACACGCGACGAAAAAAATGAGCATAATTAAAATAAGAGCAATGAATTCTATTATACGTTTTCTTATTTCTGTGACCTAAATTATCAAAACGTTCTAAACAATCTTGCTAAAGAGACATGTTTATGTAGTAATTGCTAATGATCGAATCTGTTTTCTAATTTAATGAGAGATACTGAATATATTATATATTATTGAAATTAAATGAAAAGATAAAACAATTTTAATATTATTTGTTTCTATTAACGCTAAAAAATACAGTCTAAAAGTGCAAATAGCTAAAGTGCTTTGATCAAATTAGCATATGGCACCCGACTAATTTTTACAACAGGAACATTCCATGTCGACTTCTGTTTGTATTTGTTCAGCAGCCGTGATCAGCAGATTTCTCGGCATAGGTTTCACAACTAAAGCATTTACGCTGAGAATGACGAAAACCAAACTCGAAGACCAGAGCTAATTCCGAACGATCGTTGATCAAAGCGGTATACATTAATTTTTTATAGTCTACGAGAATATGATAATATTAAAGTGTGAAAAAAAGAGTAAAGTACTTATCTTAAGATTTACTTTATGTCATTGTCTCAGTAAATTTTTCAAATTTTAAATTTTAAATTTTAGTAACGTAATATTTTCAAATTTACGCAATATTGCATTTATACATATAAATTTTGACTATTAAAAGTTTTAGAATTTTATGTTAATCAGACTTTAGTTAAATTTTGCTTTAGTTAAACTTTGTTTTTTGTTCTCCGTTGAAAAAAAATGTTTGTGTTGTTTCCGACCATTGTTTGTGAATTCCTATTCACCTATATTCGAGAGCTGCAGTTGATTATTCTTTCACGAGTCCGAGCATAGTGGTAGGGTTATATAGCTATAAGGTTTCGTGATAGTGCAAGACAAAAATAGCATGTGCTCTGATCGATCGTTGCACTTATCAGTTGGCACAGAACATTGTTTAGAAAGAAGCCGTTAACCCGTCACCTACATTCGGTTTATTATGCATACAAGCGTTGCTACACTTTATCAGTCTTCCGTCCGCATGTATCTGTCTATCGCTTTCACTGATCCTTCAGAAAACAAAAAATTTCCACATTATAATATAATTTCTAATATTATATATATATATAT
>NW_017259190.1:4395921-4407406 GCF_001594045.1 Atta colombica
CTCTGGATTCTCATACTTTTTTGCCATTAGATATTCTTCATCTTGAGTATCTTAAAATTTAAATACTTTTAACTTTAATTATTTATTAATATTTATTAATAATTTATTAATATTTAATATATTTATATTTTATAAATATTAAAAAAAAATACGTATATATATATCTAAAAAATGTTTATAATTATTTACATTAGACATACGTATTCCTATATTGGAAAAAATAAATCAAAAAAATTTTCTTAGATTAGAAAGTTAATAAAGAAATTATAATCTCAAAAGTTAATAAAGATTTTGTTGATGAAGAAACTCAATTGAAACAGGTTTTGTCTTCCCGGAACAAACTATTTATGTTTCTGTTAATGCGTAAATATTTTCGGAGAAGATTTCAACCGTTCGGTCACAGTTATCCGAAGAATTTCCGTCTTAACTGAGATTTCCTTTGAAATTCTTAGATTTTATAAGGCCTTTGTAACATACAATCTTTCCCTATACTTTAGATTTATTTCAGAAATAAAAACTTTGTAAGAAATTGGAAAGTGGAATAGACAAGATCACCGATGGTAAAAGAAGAAGAGAGTATCCGCCATTTAAATAAAAATTAAATAAAATATTTAAATAAAATATTTGAGACAATTAGACAAGGAAATATCTAGTCTTCTGCATCGTGCAAAGATGCATTATGTAAATGCATTTATATAGCAATATTGTTACACACAGTTGTAATTATAATAAATTTAAAAAGAAAATGCCTAAAATAATCTTTATATCCATATTTGTACAAGTAAAGGACAAGTCAAGAGCGCTTAAACGTTTCGTACCAGTCTATTTGGACATTTCTAACAATGAAAAGCGCAATACTATAGGTAGAAATAAGAGAAATAAGAGGAAGTTATCCTGTGCGTATTCCTGCACTCTTTTTGTTTTATTCATTCTCAAGGCGATCATTAACGGCCATCTACCTGCTCTACGACTTTACCAACTCGGGATTTCCTCGTCCTTTTCCACTGCGGCGAAATGAACTCTTACGCATTCCATTACTGCGTACGCGTTCATTACAATATTTTTGATAGTTCATCCCATGCAAACGTTTTTGCCAATTAACAGATCAAAAAAAAAAAAAAAAAAATCAAACAAATCGAAAGATCATCAGAGTAAGATAGAAATGTGAAATAATTTCTAAAATGAATATTTTCTTTCAAATACCGCGATAAGATGTACACACAACATGAATATCAAGTAAATACACCAAGTAACATAAAAATGTACCACAAGCATTAATGAGATAAACCACACTTTTAAATGTTCAGTATTAATTTTCGGCAAAAAAATATTAATGTAATGTTCTTTACAAAAAAAACGTGCATCTCTTCTGTGAGATATTCCTATCTTATATCATATTTTTACATCCTCGTCTACGAAGTAAGTGTGACAGCAATCAACATAGGTGTTCATGTCCGATGTACCCATGAAAAGAAGTCATGCTTCAGGAGAGATCGCATCAACACGTTTCTTTAACGAGGATAATTTCGGGGTGGTGATGCGACATTACGATCTACTGCGTTTGCGTTTCGCTCTGATTCTCGCGTGCAATTTCGTGCGAGCGTACTACACGCACACACACGCGAACATGAAGGTGAATTTTTGCGCCTCTCTCCGTGAGAAGAAACGCTCGCACGAATTGGTTAAGGCACTGATATATCTTGTCGAGAGCGCCGCCGATCTCTGTGCGTTGGATACGAGATCCACCTGTGTACGAGTATATTCGAATGCGTACATGGATGGGATATGCATGGATGAGTGGGAACCCATTCCATCCCAACGCGTAAGGACGATCTTGATCGTGAATGTCGGTGACGTGAGATCGTATGAGAAGGAACTTGAAAACACTCGCGAACGGGCTCGATTTGCGTAAATCGCTTCCCTTGATCCCGCGGGAAGAATTCTCTTTGAATAAGGAACTCGATGTGGTATCCTTGTATTATAGATCCTATTATATCTAAGTCCTATCGCTTCCTGTATAATTACCAGTCATTATTACATGTATTCGTGCAAAATTCGCAAGATGTTACAGGATCAAATTTTTTGCACATCTGATCTCGTTTATTTTCTTGTTTAATTAATACTTAAAACACTAAATAAAATAGAAAGCTGATTATTAAATTAATTAGAACTGATTTAGCTACTTTCGATTTAACAATATAAAGTACAAAGAACGCCAAGAAATCTTTGCAGATTTCTGTTCGATTCAAGTATTTGAATCTTCAAATCAGAAGTAGCTAAATAAATTCTAACTTATTAAATTCTAATTTAGTAGTCAGCTTTCTATTTTATTTTTAAATATTTGTAGTCCTAATCTCTCAAATTCAAATAAAATTACCGATAAAAATTTTAACAATCACAATATAAAAAAAAAAGAAAGGAAAATAAAACGCACGATCGCATTCGTATGAAATTGCGCGGTTTGCATAATTTTACACGGATATCAAAAATAATATTCAAGTAACAGCAACAGCAGCAATACTCTTCGATAAAAAGACTTTTTCCTCGTCTTTCTTTTTTCGCAAATTGCGGTTATTAGCTAAGATATCGGCGCTATTTGCAATGTGCCGAGTCAAGACCATTAACCGTTTATTAAGCGTTTTAAGTAGGATTACGAAAGAGTAGGATGCGTACCCTTTTACCAGCGTATAAAGGACCGAAATTTTCCTCGACGTTTCGATGCCGGCACGTAATACCGATAAAAACCTTAACAGACATAACACGTATTAAGGCCGAAACACACCAATCGTAGCGATCATCATATTCTAAAACTAACAGTAAATCCGCATCGTATTTATCTATACAGACATCAATCTTTAATTTAAAAAAAAGCACGACATATTTATAATAATCTTTAATTTTTGTTCTCAAGATCAGTTTTTTCTAGATCAATTATTATACAAGGATTAATTAAATCGTCAAATTTGAAAATTTCTATTAATCAATTATATATTATTATTGTGTAATATCACATAATAAATGATAATATTAGTAAACTGTTAACACAAAATATAGGTAGAAAGACCTTGATCTTGCAATTTGCAAACATCAAATTATATAGCACAAGTGCGAGTCGATCTTTAAACGGTTTCGTAACGTCGTACTGGGCCCAGAGGTCACGACAGAGATGGGATTATTGCGCGCCGATCGTTCCGAATCAGTCGGTCGCCGTTAAACGCGCAGAGAATATCGCCTTCTCTTACTACGTTAATTAATTAAGAATCTCGGCTTGCTCGTATGGAGTCACGCGGTTCCCATTAGAGCTTAAAAATAATTAAACTGAATTCCAACGTGTCAAGGCTGGCGCATTGGTCTCGTATCGGTCCTTTTCATGTCGTTCATTAGTCATCAAATTCATTGATCTCGCGATAAACCCGTTAACAGCCAGAATTCTTTCTTTCAGAAGCCTTATTAAAGCCTTTTTATTACATCAATTTGAATATCGAGATATCAGATCAAAATAATAACAGAGTAATAGAAAAAGAGAGCGATAATCCTAATTTTAATTATTTCGAGATACGAATATCGAAAAAAAAGAATGATTTTGATCAACTTACCGGTGACCCTGATACGAGGTCTTGACAAGCTTCACCGCGAAAAGGAACTGTATGGCGCAGACCAGCAGGCAACAGAGATTGAGGGACAGGGCGAGGGCGCATAACGCCAGGGTGACCTCGTAGACGATCACAAATTCCTCCGGGCTGATAAGGCTGTTGGACGTGACAGTGAGCGGCGAGATCTTCAGTAGGAAGATAACCGAGAGGAGAGCTAAAAGTAGGGATACCAGACAGAGCAGTCCGAGGCTCGTTAGCATCTCCTTCACGCCAGCCGCATCACTCCGATGGAGATTCCTGGATAGGGACGAAGACCAGGAGGCATTGAGAGGTATCACTGTCGGTCCACCAGCTACTTGGCTGGCTACGACAGGAAGTGCAGATGTGGCAGGCGCGGGTGACGGTGTAGTCTGACTCGGTAATCGCGATAGCCTGGAGATATCGAAGCCGCCGTTCGCCTTTGGCCTCTCCTGATGTGAGACATTCGTTTGCGAGATTACGGTGTGGCCCAACTGACTTGCTGAGACGTTATGGTTATTATTGTTGTTACCGCCACCATTATTGCCATGGACGCCACCGACCGGACTAACGCTGTTAACCGAATGCTTAGAGGTTGACAGAGTTGATACGTTAAGCGCATGCGAATGGTTCAGGCGTTGTGACAAATTGTTCACGCTCAGCTGAGAATGGTTCAACGGATGCCGATGTGTCGATGAAGGAGTCGTCGCCGATTGATGCGCGTTCGACACCGTTGTCGCCGTTGGTCTCGCCACGGAATCGTACACGTCGACTCCGCTATTGTTACCGCGATGCCCGATGACACCACTGCGTGTCCCGGTGCTTCCGGTGTAGTGATGATGATGAAGATGCTGTTGCTGCTGCGGTTGTTGCTGCGACTGCGGCTGTTGCTGCTGTTGCTGATCCTGGTGCAGCGAGCTGTTGTGTAAGTGGTGATGATGGTGTCCGCCGTGCAACGAGCCCGAGCTCGTCTGATAATCATTGTGATGATGCCTGGAGCCCGTTGACGACGGCTGCCCCGTCAGGATGTGTTTCAGCATTACTCGACACACTGGTGTCACGCGGAGTGAGGCTTCTTCTCTTTTCTCCTGATGTGATAATCCTTACATGGCGATCTCGGAACAGAATACTGAATTGCACTAAATCCACCGTCTCATAGCACATAGATGTTAACTTTGATCTTCTTCATATTAAATTCGTCATATTACAGGATGTCACTTTTTTCTTCATCACGTTGAATATCTCACGATGAAACTAATTGTCTATCAAAAGAGTTTCCAAATCACATAAACACATAACACGTTGAATTCAATTCTCTTCTTTAGATTCTCCGTGATGAACAATATCACTTCTCTTTTTCACACTACGCGAATGTTTCGTATAAATGATAAAATTTCTAAACTTCGAAGCTACACTAAGTCTACTGTGAATTAATGTGCAATTCATCAATTTCAACTTCTAATTTCATTTTTGCTTTCTTGAAACTCGTAGTAAAATAAATCGCTCTTTTAAATTCAGGCCTTCTTTATTCTAAATACGTAAAGGCAGGTTTTTTGTTAGTTTTCCGGAGCTACTTTTCGTTCGTCCCGATTAGTTCCTTAAAGATAGAAGGAATATGCATGAACTTGAAGCTCATTTGAACGTTACGTTCCCGGACTCAGCGAATTGCTGCACACCAGTTGCTCCACCATGGCGATGGCATCCACCAGACGGCGGCGGCGACTCTCACATATCGGGTTCACAGCGTGGAACTATACGACGACAACGGGCAGTGGAGCGAGTTCGCTAAGGACATGATCAGTCGATCTGCGAAAGGCCTTCGTCTTTCTCTTTCTCTTTCTTTATCAACGACGACGCAATCAGTCGATCAGTGCGTTAAGGCGGCTGCAAGCTCGGTTTTCTATCACCGTCTTCTCGTTGGATACGCACGAACTCGTCAACCGGCATGGCTTCCGAGATAGTGCCGGCGGTGCCTCTGCAACAGGTCGGAGAAAATAATTAATGGACTGTTCACTCTCCGCTGTCGGTCGGAATAGTCGGACCGTAAAAAGAAGGATAGATACGGGGTATAATCTATACCTTGACCAACAACGAAGAAAACGAATGTCTCTCTCTTCCTTCCTCGGTGTCTGTGAGCTTCGCGTAAGCCAAAATATACGCGATAGATCATACGCGGTGAATTCTTTTTCAAACAAGATGGAATTAAAAAAAATTTCACACAGCTGATAAGAAAGTATATATAAGTACATGACTACTCATATTATTAGCTTAAAAGCATCAATTGAATGGAAATTGTAAACGGATTGTTATATATTACAACAAGAAGTAAAGTAGGTGACACATCTCTCAAATACAAACGAGAAGAGAATAGCTTCGTTTTAACGGACTGCATGCCAGTTGCATCGTGACGGAGCGCTTTAAAGCGCGACTAACACAGAATGTAACGTGAAAAGGAATCGAAATTATAGTCGTGGTTTTTGCAAACGTTTCTCAATCAAAGCGTAAAAGCTCCTCGACATTTAACGTTTGTTTTGTAATTCCAACTTGTTTATGATTTCGAGCAAACCGTGAGTATATCTTTTCAAGATGTAATTTTCTGGATTTAGAGCACTTTTCTTTGCATATATATATATATATAAGGTGTATCTGAAATAACGCCCACTAATCATACAGTGCTATTCCTAATAACAAAAATTGAGTCGAAAAGTCCTCTACCATTTTGCAATTTTCGTAATATCTTTTTTTAGTTATCTAATGAGCAAAATGTCTAAAATCAACGTATTTACACAACTTTAAGATATCTTAAAAATTCTTTAAGAAACATCTTCAAAATATTTTTCATAAAGAACACGGAAAGATATCTTAAAATTGTCTTATACATCAATTTTATTCATTTATTCGGCAATCTTTCGAAATTAATATCTCATTAATTATTATGAAAATTGCAAAATAGTATAGGATTTTTCTCAATTTTTTGTTAGGAATAGCTCTGTATGATTATTTCAGAGACACCTAGTATATCTTCGTATATCATCACAAAATTAATTGTTAGTTGGATAGTACGCTATTACATTGATGATATTTCTTCATCGACTATTTCACAATTAGTTGTCTAAATATTATATTGCATAGAAATACAGATTTATATATTGAAACACATAATATAGCATCATTTTTATACAGAAAACTAAATAACACATGTATTGAAGTCACTTTATACACGCTCGGATTTGCAGTGTAATCTGCGAATTCTTTATTATTGAAAAAAAATAATATGTAAAATTTTGAATGTTTCATACAGATCTCAAGCAAAATGTACTCAGTGCAATATCACGGCATATATCGAAGATTGGGAACTCCATGGCGAGGACGCAGCAGCGTAATTAGAAAGATCGTAGTGGTACGCGTAACACTTAGCGGGCAGACGATGACCTTTAGTGAACACACGGCTGTACTTGCGGAAAAGTCGCATCGCGAAGTGGCATGTGGTTGAGAGGCGTAATATCTGATCGTGAAGAATCCAAAGACAAATTATAATCGCATAAGATAAACAAATTGGGAGAGAAAACTGATTGATCTAGCGATATCAATTCTTCACGTGAGACAATCGATATTTCATTTATCCTGTACTCGTGTTATTATCACTTTCTACGACCACGTACACAGCTCTCACGTACCTCTCTCAAAGAGAGAGAGAGAGAGAGAGAGAGAGAGAGAGAGAGAGAGAGAGAGAGAGAAGCACGTTGTTCATACATTTCCTCTCACTCGGCACGAGCGGGTCACGCGAACTCGTCTCTGTGCTTACCTAACGGCATAGAGTCATCTAGAATGTAATTACAATTAGAAATTCTCCTGTGTATTTTGTGAGATATTTCTATTAATTAGAATATCATCATGCGGAAATAATTCTTAAATTAATGTACATCAAAGTTTAAATATAATAAATAATTTTGATGATAATTTCAGTAAATATTTTCAAACTGACGATTCAATTAAGACTCTTTCACTTTTATATTATTAAAATTTTAATTTCAATCATCACATTTCATTAAAGTAATGATTGTAACTTTTTCTTCATGTATTAATACGTATTAAATTAAATAAATATTAATCTGAAAAAATAAACTTCATTGTCATGTTCATTTCATGCGACGCAACGATTTAAATGGCCGGTATGTATACTTTATTGAATATGTTATTGCTGAGAGCTATGAAGAGACTGTCATTCCGGATCGATGAACTCGATTGTAACTTGGCACCTACAATGCCTACATGTCGCAAAACCATGTTTATGGTGTGGGTTTCATTTCCATCCTGTTCGCATAAAAAATGTTTTAATATTTCTTATGTCATGCAAACAACTCCGAAATACCTGGAGAACGGAACAATTGTTTTCCGAAACGCGAATGTCAAGGAAACACGATCGATTTGCTTGCTTCCCGCAACTTTTCGCGATGCTAGATCAACGTTGTATATTTCGGCCACTTGTCAAAAAATCAACGTTAATTTCCAATCGAGAAATTTATGTACATTACGAAAACTGTTTCGAAGTTACGTATTTATTCTGCCTTATTTTACGAGATTTCAAAAATTCTTCCTAGAGAAAAAATTCGAGCATTAGGCATACACAGATTCAGGTCGTTGCTAAAGAATGTCATATCAATAAATAAAGTCCAGGATACATCATCATAATTAAAAGCAAGCAATGTAAATTTCTCATATTCACTTTTTATTTTTAATAAAATTTCCACAAAGTAACAAAATTAAGATGCAAAATTATTTTTCATTGAATTTTCCGTTGCTTTTATTGCTGCGTTATCTTCAAATCTACTTGGAAGTTTTCTTCGCTTTGTTCTAACTCAAATTTGTGACAACTAATCATTTTCTTCCGCGCTCTGCAGACACAGAATATAAAAGATCAAGCCCGTGCTATACTAGTTGTAAAAATACATTTCTGTTCATATGTATAAAATCAGTTATTCGTCGTTCATGAACCAATTATACGTTAAATGTGGTCCTACGTGCATCTCTCATCATCACGGGTCATCATCATACTCTGAGTCTTTATCGAAAGCAATCTTTGTGGCGTAACATGATTCGATCCCGCAAATTCCTCTCCTCTCTCTCTTATCCTTTACCAACCGCACGATACACTGGATCGCGTGCTACGATCCAGAACCGCAAGATCAGCTATCGTGAGCCGCGGGCATCTCTGTCTCTTTCTTTCGCTCTCTCTCTCTCTCTCTCTCTCTCTCTCTCTCTCTCTCTCTCTCTCTCTCTCTCTCTCTCTCTCTCTGTCTCTCTCCGTTGTCAATAGTCAGGCTTGACTCATAGAAACGGGTTCCGCTCGCATTCCGGACATCCAGCTTGCCACGGCAGAAAGTACATCGCCACATCGATATCTGTGCGCGTGATGAGCAAGATTCCGGTAAAATGCAGTTCACAGAGAACGCTCACAATGTACATCGAATTTGACAAAAGGTTCTGCAACGAATTTGCAGGAAAATGCAAAATAATATGTTAGATATTTGAATTTATATTTTTACCCCTTTCAATTCCGTTTAAATTCCAATTTTTATATTTGTTGTTGCTTTAATGTCTTTAAATTTATTTATTTTTTAATATATATAATATATTTTTTAATATATATATATATACACACACACTTCTGAAGAGCAAACCAATGCTTAACTCAATTATTTTATTCTTATTGATAATAATTTTTCCATTTACGCTTATTTGCCTTTTATTTTTGTTATCTGACTTTTTGATCGAAAAAATGTCTATCATTAGTCTCGTATAATTCAGAGTATGTAGTGAATGTCATATTAATCGACGGACACATCGAGATAATCGGTATAGACGTTGTTCATGATTGTAAAGTGAAAACGACGTATGGATTCTAGCCGCGCGAATCGCTAGACTAATACAGAGTGTATTTAAGTTCTCCGACTCTATGCGTCGTGCGTTTATTTACGGCCGCGTAATTTGCATGGAAACAGAGAGAAGCACGGCTTGAGGAAGTCGCTTATTAGTAGCAACCAGGATATTATCAGCACGATGCCATTGACATCATTACCGTAATTCCCATCGTTTCATTCACATAGTGAGAATCTCTAACCAGAATGGATGATGTTCGCTTATATCGCATCGCATTGATTATTTGTAAATTTATTATTTTGTATTGTAAATTGCAGGTTCCTTTCAACTTTCAACGACGAATCAATCCAAGCAATTGATCTTATATCAAATTCTATCTTAAATCAATATTTTATAGTAGAAATTTATTATATATTAGTAAAAATATGCAACTAAGAAAAAAATCAATGTTTCTGTATGATATTATTATTATGATAATCTAACAAAATTATTTTCAGATACCTATATTTTTAGATACTTCAGCAAAACTGTCCTTTCCGTGAAAGAGTTGAATTTCTCAGAAGCTAAACTAATTCTCAAAGGCTCAATTAAGAATTAATTTCATATATTAAAAAAAATATATACATATATATGTACAAAAATATATACTTTCTTTTATAATATCAAATGTTTTCTGAAAGGATAAGATTTTAATCATCAATTAATTCCGTTGTTTTCTCCGCGTTCCATTTGCAGATATTGTTTCAGCGCTCATAGCGCTCGGTCAACGAAATTATGGGATTACGTGTGAATGTGAGGTTTCTTCGGCTACGACCGAAGTCCTATATCGTTCTTATCCAATTTCACGACTTCGTCATCTTCCAACGTGGCTTCGTTTTTCTCCTTTTTATTTCCCGTCGACGTTCGCGACCAACCGGCTCTTCTGGCTATCGCACCCATATCAACGATCGATATTTAAGAGATAAATCCCTCAGACAGTAGGATACGCACGTACTTTTATCCTACTTAATGTATATTCAAACTATAACCGCTTTAATTGCACCGCGACGCAATTTATTGAACGCTTGCAAATTATTTTTAAACTTCCATCATCGGTTATTAGGCGGAATTTATTCTCTGAACGATATTATCTCGATATCCATTTGCATTATGAATTACATTAATTCATCCTTTATAAGATAAGAAAAAACTAGTATAGTGATGTTGAAACAGTGTCAGGCATTTAAAGGCAAAGAATATAATAAAAAATAATTTAGTTATTTATTACAAATATTACTCTCTCTCAGGAAGAGATTTTAAAAGATATTAAAAATAAATTCCTGTCGTCTAAAGAATTAAATCAATTCTTTAGATGAATATTCATAATTCTTTCAATTTAATTTGCACGGATTATGATCGAATGCCTATACATTTGCATTTGCAAATTTCCAAATTATTTTATCTATTATAGTCTCAATATAATGAATAAGTGTTTTTTTTTAAATCGGTAATATATTTTAATTTTGTCTTTTACGTCTAATTTTCGTCTTAGATGATAAAATGATAAATATGATATATTCACAGGCCATCTGGTACCCGTGAATATGAGACTCGCGAAGTTGCATTAATGATCTCCAGCATATAGCGGTGTGATTCCCGGAAGATGTGTCGCCATAACATAATAACGCAATCCATGAGACCATGTCTAATATTTCAGATTGGAGAACCAATGGAATTTGGCCTTTACAGACAGATTCCTTTGAAAACATCTAATGACCATGTATCTCGTGCAGGCCGAGTACTTAAGTTACCGACGCGCGAAGGGGCACCATAAATATATATGCTCGTAACGCGCCATCGTTCCCGAAATTTATTTCCGTTGTCCTTTAAAGGCAGATCGCCAAACCTGTTGGAATTATCATGAACGAAGAAGATCTTAAAAGACCAAATACAAAATCGAAAGTAAGTATTTCTTGAACAATTTCTCAATATTAAAAAAAAAATATATATATATA
>NW_017259190.1:4407506-4408831 GCF_001594045.1 Atta colombica
AGAATTATAGCCAGCATATGTTGTATACATACATATAAATCATATCCAATTTTAATATCAATGACTTTATTGCATGTTGTGTACATGCAGTGTCATAAAAACAAGTGTTTCGATCCATCATTTTCGAACCGTCATGAATCGTTGAATACTGTCATGCAGCATCATGGATTAACGCTGAAGTGTACAGCAACACTTTTCATTTTAACGTAACGGGCAATTAGCGCAAATAGCCATCGGGGGAAGAATGAGGGGGGGCTAGATCCGCAGCAAGGTCAATGATTTTCCGACCGCGGACCGATGAACTTGCGCCTCGCGCCAGTATACGTACACCGAGGTCCGGTCGTAGAATCGGGCCTCGACGTGGCGACGAGAGGGCAAGAAAGAGAGAAAGAGAAGAAGAGGAGAGGAGAGAGAGAGAGAGAGAGAGAGAGAGAGAGAGAGAGAGAAGGCAAGGTCGTTGCCTAGATAACAGTTGCAAGGTACAGTTGGCTCGCATGCCTACAACTTCGGGGGAAGAGGACAAAGGGATGTAAGGAGAGAAAAGGCGGTTGAAGGGATCGATGTGGTGAATGCAAGCGAATGAAAAGGAAAAGAGAAGAAGGGGAGGGAGAGAGAGAGAGAGAGAGAGAGAGAGAGAGAAAGGGGAGGAAGATACAAGGAAAAGGAGATAGAGGCCTCATATCGACAAGAAAAGGAGAGTGTTGGAATAACGAACGCGAAGGGGCTCTATATAAAGGGACAAGCGAATGGAAGGGTTAGAGAGAGAAGGGTTGAAAGGATTAGAAAGATTTATGCTATCGGCGTGATATTTCTTCTTTTTTTCTTCCGTTGAGTCGCCGCTATGGTTAGTATTAGAGGAACGACACGACGCAAGAGCGCAGTGATGTATAAGAGAGATGTACCTAAGGGGCTTCTCTTCTTCTTCCTCCTTCCTTCTTCGACACGACCATGGGTCCGATCTCTTCCCTCTCATTGGCCCTTTCCTCGCTCCTTTACCTACCGTATACTCTCGTACCCTTCCGCCCTGTGCGTATACTCTCCTCTCTTCGCTCTTTCAGACGCGAACTAACTCTCGGGTTGTATTCTCGAACACGGGCATATACACGCGCCCGGGCCCACTGAATTTAACGTGGCAGGTGCCTGCTGAATGGACGCGGCTAGGGTCCCCTTCCCCCTGCTCCTCGTTTCTCTCTCCTTACTTCCCGATGCCGCGTCGTTTCTCAGCGTACCTGACTTTCTCTGTCTTGCCTATCTATTCGGCTCTTGCCGGTCTTGCCGGCTTCTCTCTGTCTTCTTCTTCTTCTCCCCCCCCCCCTCTCTCTCTC
>NW_017259190.1:4408931-4415297 GCF_001594045.1 Atta colombica
CTTGCTTGCATTATAGCACACAAGAAACGCTCGACGAGCGCTCTCAATCATTTACAGAGAGTCACTCTGCGTCAACGAGCTCCTCTTCTTCTATCTTCCTTCCTTCCTCCTTTTTGCTGAGGGCTTTCTGCCCTCTCTGCACTGGACCAACGTCGGTGTCCATGACGGTTTTGTTCTATCCGTCGCTGTTTCGCGGAATCGCATGTAGCGGAGAGCGATCCGGGTTCGTTGTTACCTGCCCGGCGAGTTGTGCTGCTCTCGAGAAAACAGGTGGAGAAGCAGGTACGCGAGCGAGAGCCTGATAGACTACGCAGTGGATCGCGAATGAACAGCATGTCATTCCTCGGGATACGATGGGCGAGGCGGAAACCGCTGAGGAATTTGGGTGCACAAGGTAGCTCGAAACGATATATAAAAACCGGCAGACATTCACCTATTTCATTAGGAATTAGCGTAATCTTCTATACATGTAACTACCGCACGTATACGTACCGTTTTTAATATTGCTTGTCCGACAATCTCGGAAAATTAAACTCGGAAGATTAGTCAGATGGTTTCAAACAAGAATTTTTAGATGTTCTTTTAATTTTTATTAATTATTATATGATTTCCAAAGAAATCATAGAATCTCCTCGACGAAAATGTTACGAAATTAATGATTTCTTATGCTTTAGAATGGAAAATAAATAATTTTCCTCGATGTATAAAAACATTGAAAATAAAATCAAGAAAATTGCATATATTCACATTATGGTCGATTCTTCTAATTTCTTCTCTAATTTAATCTATTCGTCAAGTTTTTCATACTATTAATTACAGTGGACAGTGATGGATTTAATTAACTACATTAGCGTCAATTGACATTAGTAGGGCGCCAGTTTTATCTTAGAGAAGATAAAACTGGCTTATTAGCGAAGAAGATCGCGAATCCGTTCTCGTCTCTCGAACAATGCGGCTGCTTCGGGAGATGAGAAAGTACGAGTGAGGAGGAGAGCGCCGGTCAGGATCGGGCAAAGGTAAAGAGAGAACGCAAAGAAGAATTGTGGGAAAGGAGAGAAAATTGCAAAACGACATACCGTGCGACCGCACACGCCGAGAGAATAATTCCATGGTGCGGCTTAAAGCCGCGCGCAATTTGGCCTCACGCCAACGTTTAAAATGTGTTACAACACAAATACCCTGGCGAGAGTAGTTCATGTATATTTTTCGTTTTAAAAAAAAGGACATAAAACGCAAAATTTACGCGACTAATTATAACTGCACGTATACAGAATAACCATAAGAGAAAGGTAGATAGGTTCTTTATCTAAATCTGTTAGAAATATAACCACGAGCTTCCTTTACATGTAAATGAAACTCGTGGTTATGAACGAAATTAAAAGTAATGAATGATTTAATGAACTAAAAATTAAGTTACTTAAATGTAATGAACGTGTACATTAAATTTGTGAAATTTAATGTATAATACTTTTAATAAAATTTTATGAAAAGTTCATTAAATTTCATAAATTTTCATTCAAAACTACATTAAATTTTATGTACATGTACACAAATATATTTTTTAATTATAAATACATTAAATTTAATGTAATGTCATGAAATTAAGTTCAAATTGTGTAACTTAAAAAAGTTAATGAAATTTAAGAACATTTCTAACAGTGCAGGAACAAAAATTCTTGCAAGACTCTGTTCTTTATTGCTTTATATTTTTATTGACTTATATATTATATTAAATATTATATTCCCTCAAAAGCGTTTGAAAGTCAGCGCAAAATATTGCTCGTAACTGTCAGCTTTACGCACGATTCTTGTTTGTTTCATGCGTACACGCAATCCTGCTTGCAAAGTGTGTTAATATGTGATTTACACGAAAAGATGGAATTATCGTCACCGTCGATACCACCAGCCAAGAGACGTGGAAACGAGTCGTTGCGGTTAACGCGTGAATACGATGCCACACGCTGCCACTTTGCGGAGAAAATCTCAGGGGTTTGACGTTCTCCGCAGAGTGGAGGAGACAAGCAAGCAAGCCGGAACGTGCGGGTATTAAAGCCGAAATGCGCGCGTCTCATATTCCCGAATGGAGAACTAAAAAAGCTGATCCCACAAATCGGATCGTGACTGAACAGGACACCAGTGTTTCCTCCTCCTCCTCCTCCTCCTCCTCCTCCTCCTCCTCGCAGGATATCTTCGCGGACTGATCGACAAGCTTAGGACAAAATATCGTATTACAGTACCACACTCACGATTTACGAGGGATCATCTTTATGAACGCGAGAATGTCAATTTGCGAGCGCTACGTATTTAAAAATTCGAAACTGATAGATTTTCAGAGACATCAACATTGTCAGCGTTAAGTGTAATAAATTTATTTTTCATTAATTTTTACTTATTTTATTTCAGCTGTATTTTTGCGTTTTATTTACGTTTATAATATATATTTTATATATATATTGTATTGGATTGTCCGGAAAATTCGTGCCGACTAACTTATATAATTTAATAAATGTATATTAAAATTTAAATATTCTGCGTTTCAATTTTCCTTCAACATCGGCACGAACTTTCCGGATAACTCAATATAATAATGCTCTTTTATGATATTTTGAAAAATAAATTTTATTAACATAGATATGCTTAGAATATGAAAGTATGACTAGATTAATATTTTTATCCTACAAACTTTGTGTTAATTTTTTTTTAACGCGTGTTTTAAATATTAATCTGCAATTAAAATATTTCATGTATGTTTAAAATATAGCATGACATTTATTTAAATCACAACAACTATGCAGAGAGAACGAATGTGTGGAAAACAGAAGCTCTATATCCGAAGAAAGAACAAATATTTGTATCCAAGAAGAAAAAGAGCTCTCGAATGTCTTCAGGAATGCATTCCTGCCGTTGATACAACACACCTGCCGCGGATCTGTAGATTGTACCTTATCGCGATTAAACACGCATGCATCGTTGTCGGTATTGGTGAGTAAGCGACCAAACGAATTACAAAGAATTTCATGCTTAAATTCGATTTTCGTTGCGCTCTCGCTATTTTCTAACTTAACTTTAATATTCACCAGCTGTGCGAGCGGGATTGTCCTCCTGTAAAGGACAAATCCGTAAACCCGTCTCGACACGAATCTTAATAATACGACCTTGAATACCAGAGCCTTTGTATTATATTCGCGTCGGGGCTCGATTCACTACAATGCATCCGTCTGACTTGTTAGGATTGACGCAACAGGAATTCGTCGACGACAGGAATGTCGTGAAACATGATAAAACAAAAGCAATTTTCGCTTCCTGACTTTACGATATACACGTGATGTCCTCAGAGTGTAACGCGTTGTAAGCTAAATGAACAGCCTGTTAGGCTAACAACGATAATAATGATAATGGAGGGAGATAGACCATGTGGTGGAGACACGCGCGTGTTTGTTCGATCGGAAAAAAATAGGTCGTGTAAGCAACGTTAGGCGGGGATATGAAACGACCGAAACGGCATGACCGAACTTTTACAGCGATGACGTAAGGCACAGACTAATCTCGTTCGTGACCTCATTATTACGTTTCTTTTTTCTTTTTCTTCTTTCTTTATTTCGCGAATTACGTAGGGCTGACAGCACGCTATCTTATTGAATTTCGGTCAGCTGAAAATAGTGTAGATCGCGATGTCGCTTTTCTGCCATGAGATAATAAAGTTCTACGATCAAAAGTCTAGTTGATTTTTTAAATGGCATGTAAATAGTTGCGACAATAATTCCTGCCTATTTTCCTGTTATTCTAAATAATGTATGTCAAGTCACTTTAATAGCAGCAATCGCACCGTTTCTAAATTATCTTATCGATGTAAAATATACTATTTATTTATATCAGTACGTGAGTATATCGACCATCAGATTTTTCACAGCTGCAGTTTAGCGATCTAAAAATGTCTTTCATTAGAAATTAGAATGCTTATAATATTATAACGTTCTAAACTGGGCCATTGATTTGAGCGTGGAAATCAATTATTATTGATGAAAAGAATAGCTGTATCTACATCGAATTTTACCTCCGAATGAAATGAAGATTAACACGATGGATGTCAATATTGAAAAAGACGAGACACATCTATTTCAATATTATATTTTGTAACGTTTAATATGAAATAAGTTATAAGTATAATAATAAAAAAAAAAGGTTAATAAGAGAGAGTTATTCCACAGTTCTTATTAGTGTATATTACTAAAACGATTTCTTATTCTTCATCTGTACATTCATCTTCATTTGATTAGAAATCGAAATGAGAATTGAGAGGCCGCGATCGAACGATACTATTTCGACGCGAACGTCGCGTCGCGCTTTTCAACATTCGAGCGGAACGCGCTAACGGAACATCCATTAATAAATTTCTCAATAAGGATTGATTGACGCACAAAAAGCGACTCCCTTGTGCTTCGCGCACAAAAGATCAGAAAAGACGCAATGATACGCGAGTCTCTCCGTCACGCGTGTTCGCGCGCTAACGGAACATTTTTGCGTTCTCTCACGTTCATCGGAACAGCCGGGAGGCGTTTGTGACATTTCAGCCTGACGAATACGGAAAGCGTGACAGATGATCCAGTAAAGGAAAAAGAAAAGAGAAAAGGGAAAGGGAAAATGTAGACCTAGACGGAATTTTCATGTTCATGTGCATTTATATACGGTACAGAAGTCTGAACTCACGAATTATACCGGTTTCGATATGCCGAGAAGAGCTCGAGACTCAAGACACGCTGCGAGCTGCGAGACGAAGAGCGAAGCGGAGAAAGAGAAAGAGTGAGAGATTTCCGCGCGTCTATTCGCGGCAATTTGGCGAAAGGAATCGAAAACGTGCGCTCTCTCGGGAAAGAGATAGTAGCTTCAAAGAGATAAAGGTGAGGAAGGAGGAAGAAAGAGAGAAGCAGCGAAAGGGCTCGGAGCCGTCCCTGGTAAGCGAAATCAGGCGGTCAGCTAACTCACCTCGTGCCATATTCTGACAGGCTATATCGTTGTTTTCGACAACGACGCCGACGACTACGACGACGACGAAGAAGAAAAGAAGGCGAGATCGCGCGTAAATCCTTCGTGAAAAGATAGAAAAATCCTTATCCGACTTCTTTGCGATGACAGAGTTCCTTTTCTTGCTTTTTTTCTTTTCGCAAGCACTCGCGCACACGTCTCTCTTTTCAAATTTTCAAACTCACATCACACACCACATACACATACACATGCGCGTGCAAACGTAAAACACACACTCACGGAACTCGTGAGATGCGCGCGCGGGAGATACGCGCGCACGTGAGAGGATGCCTGAACCAACAACCAGCCAACCAAGCAACCAACCGACCGACTAACCAACCAGCCAGCCAGCCAACGGGGCTGCCCGCATACCGAACGCACGCCGCACACACGCGCAGACTCGACAACGGGTTTCTCACGGGGCGAAACGTCAACCGACACTCCGACACTCGCCACTCGGTTCGCGAGAGCGGCGCAGAGCGGCAGCTGTTGGTTCCCGTAGCCGCTGCACGTTCACACCAATCACACGCGAACCGAACCGGCCGAGCGACCAGTACGTACTGACTCAACCGACTCGCTGACGACGCTGACGTCGCTGACTGCCCCGTCCTCGTCGTGTTCACGACCATTTCGCGATGGCGGGGACCCACCATCGAAAGAACTCTCGACTCATATGCTCGATTTCTATACTAATGTAGATTTATTTCAATCTCGACTCTCTTTAACGCTTTATTATCTTTTTTTTATTAGGCTCGGTTCCACAAATATATAAGAGATTGATTAACTTTGTAAAAAGATAAATTTTAAGTTGTTAAATCGAGATTAACTTTAATCTCGATTTAACTTACAATTTATCTTTTTACAATGCCCGTTTCTACTCCACTGTATAATTGAATTTTAATTATTAAATACTAATGTATTTTAGTTTTAAATTTAATCTTGGTTCAACCTTTAACTCTTCATCTTTTTCTAGTTCTAAGAATTAGAAAAAGATAAATAGTAAGTTAAACCGAGATTAATTAAAATTCATCTACATTAGTGAAAATACGGCACGAGTCTCATAAATCATACTCAGAAGCAAGTAAAATCTAAACTTTTTTTTTTAAATCGAGCCTTTTTTTTTATCGATGATCGCTTTGCGACAGGGTGTCGATAGCATTTCGTCAATGGATATGAATCAACCGTAACTTTATTTTGTAATATAATCGCTTTTTTTTACAGCAGAATGTCTTGTTTTTCAGTGAAGTATAATGAATACACGTAAACGATAATATAATGCGCATGGGTATTTATCGTAATCGTACATCAATCAAAAAAATTAAAATTATATATATATATATATAT
>NW_017259190.1:4415325-4415825 GCF_001594045.1 Atta colombica
TATATATATATAATTGTTTTTCTTTTGAAGAAGATAATTTACAACATATATCTTTTTTTTTCTTTTTACCTTATATCTTAGAGCTAACCAATGATTGGGTGCTTCCTTTCAAATTCACATGTTTTACATGTGGGCGTAATAGCATTGGATCTTTTTTTTATCACGCATATTCCTCTATAAACAAGTTGTATGCTTCTCAATTATCACGCTACAAATTTCTAATTTGTATTACAAGACATATAACGCTTAATCATAATAGTTTTTATCCTACGATCAAGTTAAACCAACAAAGATACAGTGCACATCGGTTTGCAAGTTAAAGAAAGCCGTTGTTGCTTATTTATGTTCGGTATCTATAAAACTTACATGAAAACCGTATTATAGAACGGATCGTCAAACCGTGCTCTTCGAATATAACGCGGATCCTGCCAATACTCCAATATATATCTCATTTACGTACAACATATATATATGTATACACGTGTTTTATATATATATAT
>NW_017259190.1:4415859-4418247 GCF_001594045.1 Atta colombica
TATATATATATATATACATACATGTGTATAAAATAATTACGAAATCCGTGCACCAAAAAGCATTCCCAATGGATTTCAACGTTCGGTCGTTCCTTTATTGAGAATGTACAAATAACATACCTTGCTACAAGATTACAAGTATCAGAATATCTGAAAGCAAAAGGGATGATTGACTGTATTGTGAATACACTCTCGATCGATCGATGAAGCCGAGAAAGCGAGTTCGTTAAATAGCGGCAATCTATATTTTCCATTCCGGGTTCCGTTCATGCTCCTAAGAAACATCGTAAAGATATTACGCGGTAATGAATGTTTTGTGAATCATTGTATTATAATCTACTTAATTAATAATTAGCTCGATATTTTAACAAAATTTGCATGAAAAAATGACATCGACGGAGCTACAGTCGATTTCCTGTGTTCAAAGATTTTATAGTTTAGATTTTTCTTCTTCAACTTTCCTCTCTTATTCTACGATTATTTAAATTTCTGCTCTTTAAAGGATCATGATATACGATTCATTTATTTATATGAAAATGTACTTGTGTATTCACTGTTCTTGCCCTCATCAAGATTGAGACACTATAGATACGTTACAGTTTAAATCAAAACAAAAAATATGTATTTTATAATACAAGTGCTTCTGTGCGTACAAAAGGGATGAAATGAATCGATTTTTATGTTTTAAACATATTTCGTTGGAACAATAGTAAATGTCGATTCTATTCTAAATGTTTCGCTAAGTGTGTAAGAGCACTCATAAAAAAATACATGTCTCTTATTTGTATCTTTACCACAACATATCTAAAACTCATCAAGATTGCGAAGGCAGAGGGAGAATACTTGCAAGTGTTAATTTCTTCGTTAATCATATATTTGAGGATTTATTTCTATCACAATATTCTTCCAATCTAAATTTTTATATACAAGATGCTTGCCAAAACAAGGTATCAAATTCAGATCTTTCGTTTGATAAATTTGTCCTTTAGCATTTCTTGTTTCTAAACTACAGTCATAAAAATAATTCTTGGGGTGCATCATTACATCATTGCATCAATTTATATTTGGACAACTAATTGTGAAACTATCAGAGCCATAAAATACACACATACACACACATACACACACACACACACACACACACACACACACACACACACACACACACACACACATGGAATCATAATTTTAATACCAAAAATTTAAAGAAAATATTGATATAATAATGCACTGTCCGGAAAATTAGTTTCGTGACTATGATATTCTCCATTACCCACAAATTATCATATGACGCGATTATATGCTCACAGGTTGTGAGAAAGTAGATGAAAGCCGAAACGCGCAACATTTTCGTCCTATGCACGTATAGAATTGAGATTAAAGAATAGAGGAAAAATAGTCGATTCCAATGACCTGAGAGCATAGGAAATTGACTGTACATAGAGCACATTGAAGAGGATACATGGACGAAGAACCAAGAAGAGAGATTCAAAAAGATGAAGAAATAAAAATCGCGAAACGAGTAATAATAATCATACCATTGATATTTTTCTATCTATCGTCTAAAACACAGACAAATCTGAATCTAAATAAGAAAAACTGCAAATTGAACGAGTGAGTAGCGTGTATTCCGTCAAGACTGAGAAAAAAGGAGTAGAGGAAAGAGGGAGGATATAAGTTTATAATTTTTGACAGCCAGTTACCTCAAATATCTCTTACGTACATTAACGTAAGAGATAAATAAGGATAAAATTAAAGGTAAGATTGGAATAACAGTATTGCGGATTGGTGGTTAGCTCATAGACACTTGTCCATTGGAGAGTAGTCTCTCAACGGCAGCGTTTATATCTCCGAACGTTGCAATTAACGCTGAAAAATAAAAAAGGGATATTACATATCTTAGATAGTAAATAAATGCAAAATATTAAAATGTTTTTATGTTTTAAAAAATATTAAATCTTCATAATATCAGACATTAATTTTAACATTAAAACATGACGTGACTGTTTGTATGATGGAATAATATCAAAGAAATAATGTATATTGATTAAAGTTGTTCATTTTTTTTATATAGTTCTTAAATAAAATAAAAGCAAGTAAGTAAAACAAAAAAAATTAGACAGACAAGAAAGACTGCGTTGAGGATGATTTTTACCTTGTAAATTAGCATCTCTATTAAGAAAACCCATAGCCGTAAGTTGCTCTAACTGTGCTCTATAACGTTCCTCTGGTGGAGGCACAGGTTGACCATCAACTTCTACACCTTGATTTAATGCCATTGCAGAAACCTGATATACATAAATGAAATATGATTTGACATATATAAGTACATTATACAAATATGTCATACCTATGCAAGATTAAGAACGTATATATATATATATCTAT
>NW_017259190.1:4418274-4423842 GCF_001594045.1 Atta colombica
GTTATTATATATGTATATTGATATATTTGTTATATATTTAAATTAATTAAAATTAAATTAATATATAACTTTACTTTAAAAGGTTACTCTACTCCAAAATTGTCCAATTTTCTCGAGAGAAAAATTGAGTTATTTTAAAAATTAAATCATTCTCTTACCATACGTGCCATAAATTGGGAAAATGCATCTTGCTGATTGCTGTCCGATGATTGAGTAGTTGGTACACTGGAATTGGTGCCAGTCGTGTTCGGTGTTGTGGGTGCAGGTGGAACCGTAAGGCCCATACTAAAACACACATTTGTACTTATTTAATCATGCGCTATTAAAATATTAATTTGTAAAGCAAACGATATAACGAATATAAACTTAAACTTACTTTTTATATAAAGAAACTTTTTATATAAAGAACTTACTTCTCCACGAGTTCAGGAGCGACGGTGCGCAATTGTTCCATACCCCGCTGAATCTGCATAATGGCAGCTAAAGCGTCAGGGTTGGTGACGACACTCTGTATCTGCGGATTTTGCATTTGTTGTATAAAGGCGGGCATCATCGCACGCATTTGCTCTTGCATCTGCGGATTACCACGGAGAAACGGATTTGCTGCAATTACCCGGCTGGCCATCGCTGGATCAGCCGCCATTGCTTCCAATATGGATCTCGTATATGGAGCATTCAGCATGTTTCGCATCAACTGTGGATTCTCTATCATCTGTGCCGTGAGACTCTGCATACCTGGTGAATCTAGCAGACCTCTGCCTTGATTTTGTTGTACCGTACCACTGTCGTTCTGGTTTTGATTCCATGGGTTCGGCAACGGATCCCGATTTTCCTGACCTTGTTGTGGATTTTGCGAGTCCTGATTGGAACTGTTTTCCACTAGAGCGGCGAAAGGATTACGACCATTCGTTGCGGCTGCTAACATAGGCTCCTGAATATCACGATACATACGACGTAGAGCGCTATAACCACCAGGTATGCTTTCTAAATTAGACAAAGCTCGATCATGCGAACGCATCAGTTCTTGCAGCATTGACGGGTTACGTGCCAATTCCATCGTTTGTCTGAAAATTAATTTTCATAAATAACATTGTGTAATATTGCACAATTGACAAATATATAGTTTCCAAATTGTAATTTAAAATATTGACTCTGCAATTAACTTAAAAATATAAATGAAAAACATCTCAAAGTTAAGAAATATATACCGCTGGAAAAACATTGTCATTGATTTTCAATTCAATCGAAAAGTACAAAAAGAAATTTGATTAGAAATAAATCTTTGATTTGAAATTGATTGAATCTTTAAATACTGCGCAATATATGTGATTCAAGCTTGAGAGAAGGATAAGAAAGAAATATTGTAATTTGACTATTGTATGCAAATTAGCTTTTAATTAAATTTTAATTATTGTTTAAGATTACCTACCGTAAAAGTTCAGGGTTATTCAACATGTGACTGATTTCTGGGTTACGTTGCATCAATTCTTGCATTTGGGGATTGGCGGTAACCAAATTACGCATATTCTCTGGATCATTCATCAAACTCTGAACCAATGGATTATCGAGCACTTGTCGCATCGTTTCTGGATTCGAGAGCAATTCCCGTTGCATGCGTTGCTGTAAGTCTATGAAATTAGCCGAGCCTAAGCCAAGAGACTCTAATCCCATCAATCCCCCTAAGCTCCCCAAACCAAATGGACTGGCATTAACATCAGCTGTAATTTATATATAATCATCAAATATTATACACTTCTTTGTGCAATATAAATATTTATGTTTGCAAATTTAAAACTGAAATATTCTTATTAAATAATCCTTAATTGTAACTATTAATCAAATTACATTGTAATTCTAAAAAAAAAATCTAATCTAAGATTTATTGTATTGACAAATTTTTTAAGTTATAAATTAAATTTGTAAATTATTTTTGCATATTTTTTAGAAATTTTAAAAAATTTTTTACATTAAAATATTCACATGTGATCTGCAGCTCACAAAAAATTCCTTTTTTTATTCTGATAGTCGTCTACATACAGAGGTATATTAATAATAAGAATGTTTAGAGAACATAGAATACTCCATGGTCCACATTCATGTTAAATGTTCCATAGTATCGCAGCTTAATTTTATCGCTGTATTCGATTAAATTCAAGTTGTGTTCGGTAGAATACCTTGTGGTCTCGAGGCCGAGTTGGACTCCTGATTCTGAGTAGTTGCAGTGCGTGGAGCCTTA
Organism: Atta colombica; assembly: GCF_001594045.1. Classification (NCBI taxonomy): domain Eukaryota; kingdom Metazoa; phylum Arthropoda; class Insecta; order Hymenoptera; family Formicidae; genus Atta; species Atta colombica. The sequence goes on from NW_017259190.1 coordinate 4,420,511, forward strand.
ATCACCAGATGCACCGCCAGACCGTCCTTGATGTTGTGAGTACTGAGGGTCTCATGATCCTTCATGATCTTGCCGGCGAAGATGAGGCACAGCTGATCGGATTGTGCATTAAACTTCTTGGAGACTGCCTCCTTAAACTGCCGGCGTGTCCGAACGAAGAGGGAGGGGGGAGGGGGAGGGGAGGAGAGAAAAGAAAGAAACAAACACAAGATTAGAGATGCCAAACTAACCAAATCGATTTGACAGCTGATGCTTGGCGTAATGCCAAGGGGGCAGCGATTAGACCGCGAACGGCAGAGAGAAGGTTCGCTGTCGCCATCGTCATTGCCCTGCACTTACTTCTTTTATCGTCGCATTCTCCTCAATCTCGACGGTCTGCTTTTCCTTTGGGGTTTTTACGTTGACGGTGATCTTTTTCGGACCACCCTCCTGCTGGCCTTCTGCCATCTTGGATCGGTAGATGACTCGTTACTTTCGACGCTCGCGCGATACTCGGTACGCGGTACGTGGTACGCTCGCTCACGCTCGATCTATCTCGGTCTATCTCTCTTTGTCCTTTCCGCTTCTCTGTCTCTCCCCCTCGATCTCACGACCGCGGAATTGCGCACCGACGACACCGCGACACGATAGGACACGACACGACGCGACGGCGACGACACTCCCTCGCTCTCGTCCTCGCCCTCGCCACGCGATGCGATCCGCTAATCCGTTGAGTCCGTTCACCGTTGCTTACGCCCGACGCAACGGCGAGGAACTATTACAGAATATATAGTAGCGAAAAGCGAAACTCTCCCGATTCCGCTAATTTCTAGCTCCAGCGTGTACGAAATTCAACTGCGCATGCGCGAGCTAAAGCTCGTGGCACATGTATGTATACATACATCACATACAAAAACGTAAAGAGGGGAGCACAGACTATTATAATAAGGAGCCCCGCACAATAAAAGGAATAGAGAACAAGAATTTCAACCTATCAGAAATCATGTATTGTGGAATACACAGTTTCTGATAGGTTGCAATTCTCTGTTCTTTGTTCCCTATTCCTTTTATTGTACGGAGCCCCTAATGCATAACATAGACTCTTGTATAAAGCATAAGAAATTCAACCAATTAGAGTTCTTTATTTCATGGGAACAAAGGAAACAAAGAACTTGATTGATTCATTTCTTTATGCATTTGGCTGCTTTCACATACAGCGTAACTTGCGTAAGCATAAGGGGCTCCGCACAGGGAATAGAAAATAGAGAACAAAAATTTCAACCTATCAGAAATCAAGTATTGTGAAATACACAGTTATACTCATAGGTTAAAATTCTTATTTTTTGTTTTCTGTTCTCTTATTGTTCTGTTCCTTTTATTGTGCGGAACTCATAACTTGCGTCAACTAATCAAATTGTATCAAATTATAGGAGTGGTCGAGTGTCACTCTTATACGAATGCTTCGAAGCATTTGATTAAGCAAGAAAAAAAAATTTTACTATTGACCAATCAAAAAATGCTTTGAATTTAAGGAAGCCTTAAATATAAAACCTGACTATTACTCGTATTCATAATCAGGTCTTATATTTAAGGCTTCCTTAAGTACAAGGTCTGACTATGAATACGGGCATTAAGGCTTTTTCTATGCTAACTCTCGACACTCATTTTCGGCGTCAAAATAAGTCACGTGACAGTAATTGACAAATATCAAACTGACAAAAATATCAGTTTTGATCACTTGACTTATTTGACGCTGAAAATGAGTGTAGAATGTCAACATAAAAAGATATCTTTATTCTAGTTGAGACGATTTGATTAGCTGACACAAGTTACGCTGCATGTGAAAGCAGTCTTACGGCCAATATAAATGTCAATGCTATGATTATGCAGTTTGTCGTTAGTTATGTGGGTAGTCCTTAAATTTACATGATTTTAATTGATAATTAAGGGAGCTTTCCAACAAGAGACACAAATTGACACAAGAGTCATTCTGTCCTTGTTCAATAATCAGTAAGAAAGACGGAATGACTCTTGTGTCGATTTGTGCCTTTGTTGGAAAGTTTCTTAAATTTATCTTTAGATACCCTACGAATTATTTTATTGGCTGCTGACCATCTAAAAATAAATTTAAGGAAACGTTAAGTACAAGGACTGACTATGAATACGGACATAAGTAGCCTTTGTCCTCACAGAAAAAAGAATTCATAAATGAAGTGAAACATTGCGCATAATAGCAATAGTAATATTGAAAATAACCAATCAAATGTTTCCCAATACGTATTTTCCTATGTATAATAGATCTGGTTATAGCCAACTAGAATAGCCAATGAAATGTTTCCCAAATTCAAATTGCGTATCCACGCAAGTGCTTCATCTTATTTCATCATGATTTTATTCATGTTATTTATCAAATATTAAACAAGAACAAATAATATGGCTGTGTTCAGCAGAGAAAACTAATCAGCGCTTAATGATTCTTTAATATGATTGGTTCCTAAACTCAGCGAAGATCTAAAGGATCAATTATATTAAAGAATCACAACGCAGCCAATGTTCATGAAAGTCATGGTGTAAGCAAACTAGCAAGCCTTGTGAGTAGTTGTGACTTGTGACTGTGTGAGTTATGAGGGTCAGGTAGAACGCACCTGATGTCTTTGGTTCTGATCGTATTTTCGATTTCTCAAATTAAAGCCAATTGAAGAAGAAAAATAAAATTACATACAAGTTGATACAAATGTCGTGACGGTGACTCGTGACGCTCGTGACTCGTTGAAAATTCATATCGCTATAGGAAAAAATCCTATAAAGAAAAAATCGTTAAGAGAATCAACAAACTCCAAACATGGTAAGAGAACTAAAGAAATCGATGATTTTACCAAGGTAACCAGGGAAACGGCAAAAATCTTGCCAAAATTTGTTTCTCAAATGGAGAGTAATTAAGGTTAACAATTTAGCATGACACTGGATGACTTTTCAGTTTCAGTTCGGGTTTAACATGTTCCCGGAGATTCCACGGCCTTTCAACACTCAGTACAAATGCTTCTCAGTGTCGATGTTGCCTGGAACTTATCGTCAGGATGTCGAACGCGGTGGCAAGAGTGAGTACCAACTGGCAATTAGATGATAAGAAGAAGAACATTTTGCATTGATCTGTTTTTTTTTTAGTAATCATGCCACCATCTGCATTGGAACAGCTTACAAGGCTTAATATTATTTATCCAATGTTATTTAAACTAACCAACAAGAAAACAAATAGAATTACTCACTGTGGTGTACTGGAGTTTATTGCCGATGAAGGAAAAGTCTATTTGCCTTATTGGGTTAGTGAAGAAAACCTATATATATTATATATA
>NW_017259190.1:4423942-4432608 GCF_001594045.1 Atta colombica
CATAGATGATGCATAATCTTTTGCTGGAGGAAGGCGAGCTACTGAATGTAGAGAGTGTGTCATTACCAGTTGCGACATTCTCTCGTTTTCAGCCACAGTCAGAGGACTTCTTAGATATCACAAATCCAAAGGCTGTATTGGAGAATGGCCTGCGCAGCTTTGCCTGTCTAACTACAGGCGATGTGATTGCAATCAAATATAATCAGAAGATTTACGAGATGTGCGTACTAGAAACCAGACCTGGTCCAGCAGTTAGTATCATTGAGTGTGACATGAATGTGGAGTTTGCTCCACCAGTAGGCTATAAAGAGCCAGTACGAAAACCAAAGAAGGAAGACGATGAGATAGAGCATCTGGCTGATTTGATGCCGGCGCAGACTGGCTTTGTACCTTTTCAGGGTGAAGGTGTCCGGCTGGATGGTAAAAAACGCAAAGACATGCCCAAGCAGGAAACTGTAACTACCAAGCCGACTTATGTTCGCGGAATACCTGATTATGATTACCAAATAGGTACTCTTAGGTTCCTGCGAAATATGAAGCCAGTGAATAATAAGGAGGTAAGAACTTTAATTGGAGTTCTCTACGACATATAGAATTATAAATAAAATTTTGTCTCGAACTTTGTCGTGTAATGCAAATCTGTAACTTTATTTTATGGCAACTTCACACGGCATTACATGTGATTGTATTGTGATTAATATCATTTGTATTTTTTTAGACGAAGGATCCAGACGAGTTTAAGGCGTTTACTGGCGAAGGATTTACACTTCTAAGGAAATCCAGAAAATAATAAAATAACGAGCAATTATTTATTTTTAATTTATAAATTTATGAGAGAGAATGAATCAAGAATTTTGCCATGAATGAATGTTGAATTATCCGAATTACTATTTTAATAAGAATACACGTATGTTTTTATTTTTCTGTTATATATTTATCATAAGCAGAAAAAAAATTATTTTGTCTTTCTAGGAAAATAAAGAAATTAAATACTAAACTTTCTATCAAACGCTATGTAGGGGATAATTTTACAGAATTTTATATAGATATTATCAAGGGCAACTTTTTTCAAAGTGATTTGTTCATCAATCTACTTTTACAGAGAGAACTTATTTTACATATAATAGTGATATAATTTTATTTACAACAAAAATACGAATTACGTTTAAATAATTAATTAATTGATTAATCCGAGACAGATTAAAAGTATTTGACAAATGTTGAATATTCATGCACATAATTGCATTCTTAATAAATTTCGGGGTATAATCTATAATAGATACATTCTGGAAATTCCGATAGTTCTAACTTTTCTTATATTCAATTCTTTCCACTTTAACTTCGTCTCCGACCAATTGATACACATACGTAACCACCGTTGAACTTTGAATGTCCATCAATACAAATGATGGTATAACTGACCTAAAAACAAATTATTATTAAGAAAGAATTCCCATAGAATTTTCTTTTTACACTAATCATTATTGTAAAGATATTCTCTGTTTTTCAGAGAAAATAATTTATACGTTAACGATTAAAATATTGTATCAAATAATTAATTTAAAAATAGATTTGTAATAAAAAAAATAGAATATTTGAATTGAATCTTTGAAAATATATTTATTCTCAAAAAATATTTTATTCAATACACTTTAATATTTTTTCTTATATCATTTTTAGATCTTTTTGAAAAGAAACTTACGTATCTAGAGGATTGTAAGCTCCAGTAGCTGATCCAGGATTGATATAGAATTTATTTTCATGCTCATAGGCTTCAAATTTATGTGTGTGTCCGGATATGAGAATATCGACATCTAATTGTCTCTGTATCAAAGCTAAAGATTCTGGATCACCCCATGGAACCACTTGATGCCCATGGGAAAGTCCTATTCTAAACTGGCCTACAGTAACTACTTTCTGTTCTGGATAATTTAGATTCTGTAACAAATAAAATTTTTTTCTTTGATCTTCTGCACATAAATAATATTTATAATTATGCAGTTTTTTTGTAATTTAACTTATCTTAATCAATAATAATTTTATTTTTCTTGTTCTCAATTTTATTTGACATATCTAATTAATCCATTACCCATTTCTATCAATGTAATTTAATTTTAATCTTTCAATTTAATCTTGGTTAATTGAACCGAGATTATAGTTAATCTACATTGGTAGAAGACATCATTGTTTTGATTACATTTTAATATTATTCCATTCGTTCTTGTGCTTAAATAATTAAACAAAACTGTTGGATGAATATATACCTCATCGAAATCTCCTCTGACTACATGTACATCACTAGCTAATGTCTTGAGATAATCATAGGACTCTTTTGTACAAAGATTGCCAGTGCATAAGATATGCTGTATTCTTCCTGGTACTAGCAGTTTCTTGAATTTACTTGGGAGGCTACTACATCTATGTGGAATGTGTAAATCTCCTAATACCAACACAAGCTGAAAAAAATTTGTTTCTGTAATCACTTTTAAATAAAAGATTTTTAGTATGTATAATATTAAATTGTCTTTTTTTAAGTAAAAAATATCTATATATTTTTTAAAGTTAGAACTTTATAAAAATTAACAATTATAAATTATTGAGGTAAATTGAAATAAGTTAAAATATTATTTATAAGTGGAAAATGATTAAAGAATAAAAAATTTAACTGATTTTCTAATTACACAATACGAGTTTAATGCATGAAAGAAATTATAAATTAATTACAATACTACATTTACTTTAAGGTTAGATTATTAAAACAATTTTCAATTTTTAGTATATTTATTGATTATTTATGTGTTACTTACCATGATTTTTGTAATTATTTCCTTTTGAAATGTTTCGATATTTGTAATCTCACGATATCAATAATTACTATAATATAATGCACAAGAGGCAGTCAGAGGCTGAAACGTCAAACATAACACCGGAAGTATACATGCATTCATACATGGACGGAAGTCAGCACTCGGCACGAGAGACGAATTTCGTACTAATCTGCGCAGATTCCAAATACGACCATTTAAACGTTTATGTCGCGGTAATTTTGAAGTGATGACAGAATTCGAGGAACCAAAAATGAGTACTTGAATTCTAAAAGCTCCTCCACCATTCTCGCTGATTAATTTCATCGACGGTCCTCTTTTCTTTGTAAATAAAAATACATTCACCCACAAAAAAAAACGGATTACTATAAATTATAATTATATATATATATAGAGCCGATTATATATATGGCCGAGATGTCCACTCTGATTTCTCTCTGATTATAGTAATTATAGCAATTGATTTCATAAGATTTCAAATCGTGAAAATAAAAATCTCAATAATCAACAAGGAAATTGCACTATCTCGATTCCGAATATTTTCAGTTTATTCAAAGCGCTATATTTTATTCACTGTTGCAGATCTCAAATATTATTTTATCTATGACATAACCTAGTTTAGTCTTTCAACCTGAATGGTCTTCAAATTTATTATTATTGCGTTTATGGCCGCGCGTGAAAGTTCGAATGAGCAGTGTATTGTTTTGTTAGAATTGTTATAAATCGAAAAATTTATATGTATATATTTTATATGTATATATACATATATATATATATTTTCCAAATTTAGTCGCGTATAGAATAAAAAATATTCAACATGAGATGCGTCATACCTGGCGGTAACATCAAAAGTATGTTTATTATTCTCTTAATTTTTTATTGGAAACATCAGAATTGCTGTTTTATAGCGCAAATGAAATTCGTCAATTTAATTCAACATTTTCTATTACATGACTAATTTAATCTTTTATATTTATTTGTTTTGTACATTATTATTTACAAAAGAATGTATTAAATGTTAGAGCTAAATAAGAGGCTTGTTCTGTAATTCTTAACGACTCTAATGATATCATTAAATTATCGTTGCGCTGTACTGTACACAAAATCTGCGCAACGACAATGCAATGATATCATTGCAGTCATTAAGAGTTACAGAATAGGGCCATAAAACTTCTAAAAAATTTGATAAGTACTAGAAAAAATTCAGATAAATATAATTTCTTAAAGCTTTTTTGTACTGAGTTTTTTAATTAGCATTTTTTATTGATGTAGCTTTGGCAAAGGCAATACATACACTAGCAAAGATTGGAGATGAAATGTATGTGAATCCTCAAGAGGAATCTATCTCTTTTCGCACAGTCAACATGGCAAAATCGGCATATTCGAACTTCACGTTTCACAGAAATTTCTTCTCCTATTATGATCTTGGAAATCTCGATGAAGAAGAAGCACAAAAGTGTAAAATTTCAATGAGGGTAGTATCTATTTCATATACATTTATGTACATGATATTTAACTTATTCTACAATTTACAGAGCGCAATGACAGTCTTCAAATCTGCACATACATTGGACAAACATGTGGAAACTTGTCACATTCATTTGGAGATGGATGCCTGTAATTTAGTATTTATCTTAAAATATAAAAATGGTATCAACATGTCCCATCTGATGCCTATTTTGGATTCTGAAAAGTTGCAAGTACACTAAAAACATTTTTCTTGTTATAATTGATTCTCAGATACGATTTAGAGTCTACTTAATGTTTAGAAACTACTTAAACTTGATTAATTCTATTAATTATTTATTAAGTATTTTCAAATATTCTAAATATTTGAGTAATTAAATATTGAGTAACAATTTTTTAATATCATAAAAAAGAAAACATCTGAGGATCAAATTTTCATCTGGATTTTATTGATCGTATTAGATAATGAATTGATTTGGATTAAATAGGCATCGTACACTAAGGCTAGTATGTCCAATGAATTGACGTCACGAGCTCGAACATTTACAGAGGCTCTGCAAAATTTTCCACAAAATTTGATCGAAATAACGCTCCAGATAACGCCACATAAATTATTATTTAGAAACTATGTAGATGACGCATCACGTAAGAAGTGTTCCACTTCTAGCATAAATGCAAACTAATGTAGTAATTAATATATTACTGTTAATTAATGTCAATTAATACTACAGTTACATGTATTACAGTTATGGTAAATACTACACGTACCCAGCTGGCTTTTGGTATCGGAGAATTTGATCGTTACACTTTTGGCAATGAAACAAGTATCACATTTTGTTTAAAAGAAGTTAAAGCTTTACTCGTTTTTAGTGAGAGCGTAGGCATTCCAATTACTGCAAGTTTTGGAACAGCAGGAAGGTATACATCAAATTCTTAAGCTATTTAATATTAAGTAGATATATATACTTTAATAAGTTAAAGATTAATATATTGAAGTATTATTTCTCTATATCAATAATAAAAAGTGAGCATTTTATATTTCGATAATTATTAATTTTTCAATGCAACATTTTTTCAGACCAATATTGTTTACGGTGAAAAGTCCAGCTTTTGAAACGAACATGCTATTATCAACTCTAAGTCCAGACTGTGACAGTCAGTCAGACACATCGATTGTCAGTAGACAAGTGCAATCTATTCGAAAAAAGAATGCTTCGAGGAGTACATCCAATCGTGTTAATAAAGTATCTTCGAGTCGAATAAAAAAATCTATCAAACCTACTGTTAGTGATGTGTCCAAGAATACGCTAGTAAAAGAAAAAATTCAGTCGGACAAAACACACAACGAAAATAGGAATGCTCCTGTGAGCATCGTTAACGCAAATGCTAATAATTCTATAAACGCTTATGAAAAAAATTCACATATGCCAATACAAAATTGTTACTCTGTCGCATGCAGTCTTGCTAGTACATCTTCGGCGATTAGTAGGAAAATTTCGGAGAACCAAAGGAAGTTAGTAAATTCAGTATTTTCTAGCATTACAAAGAGAAAATCATCGGATGATAAAGTAAATCAGAAGGAGAAAGAAGATACAATAGTTTGTTTTGACCTAGACGATAATGTACCGCAGTCGCCACCGCGTAAAGTGGCCAAGAGGGCAAAAATAGTGTTTCAGAAATGCTTTCAGAATACTTTTGATCCGCGAATGTTACCTGGTCATGACACTATCTTGGTAAAGGATTCCGATGAGAGTAACAGCGATTGATATTATTTTGTGAGAACTTTTATAATGACAAAAGAACAATTTATTTGCTCATAATAAAATATTATATAATTTCATAACAGATTTTCTGGACAATTAACCAAGACAATATTTAAAGTAAATTATTTATTTATTATTTTGAATAACATTTTTCTTTATTTAAATCAGTAATCAGTTCACTTTTTTTTAATTGAAAATTAAATTTTCGTTTAATTTTAGAGTTTTAAATAAAAACTTTTCAACCTGTTCAAAATGTTCTTTTAATATTAAGTGATTCACTTGTGTAATCTCTCATTACTCTTGATTAATAATTATTTTTTTAAATAGTTAGTATATGTTTAGTTATATGGAATTTCATAAGAAACTGAATAATTTGAAGTAATAAAAGTATAGATGTGCAAGAGAATCATGTTTACAAAGTAGATCTTGATGTTGTATATATAAGATGTTCTGATTGTAAAAATCTCATTGTAAAAATAAAGAATTTTTATACACATAAAATACCGCCTAATATATGAGTATGTAAGAAGTTATTGCTTTATATTTACCACTTTTCAGACTTATTTATTTTCCGTAAATGATTGGAAATTAATGAATTGTGCACGCGCGCGTGTATGTGTATGTGTGTGTAGTGCGTGCGCGTCGAATTTTCATTTATAATTTTCACAATAAATTAATTACAATAAATTAATAAATTTTCTTAAGACAAAATAAATTAATTGAATTTTTCCACTAATAGAAATTCCACTAATAGAAAATTTACATCATCAGAATTAATTCTCTTTCATAACAAAAAATAGATCAAAGTACCACACATGCATATTTAGGATATTATGCATATATATATAGATAATATATATAGATAATTGCAAGATAACACATGCTCGTTCTAACTTTACCCGACATTGCTGTAGTGAGTTTCTAACTGTCCTTAACTTTGTTCATTTCTCGCGTCGAACACGTTTATATAATTACGGAATTAGCAATCACGTGGGAGAGAAACAAAGAGTAATGTAAATAGAATGAAACGAATAGTGTTTAATTTAACTGCTCTGACGAGCGTAGGTTTGGGGGGCTGGTGTTTGGGCAAATTCTCCGAACAAAGGCGATATTCGAAAGACAATGAAACGAATGTGTTGTCAGCGGTGCGCTTTCGAAATTTGCCGTGTTTGCCTCTTTTCGGTACCGTTTCGGCGGCTACCCCTTTGACACCTGTTGGAAGCAACGATATGGGCTCCAAAGTGTCTTCGACTGCTACAAGGGTATCGCAAGTGAGTGAAAATCGAGATCAAGAACGATGGACTAACCTTTCAGATTTATTTAATTACATATGTTATATATACATATATATTTATATAGTAGCGACAAATAAAGAGAATTTCGTAATTTGCAATTGATTTTTGAAATCATTTATTATGTAATGATAAATGATCTAATAATAAATATAATTTGATGGCATTGCAAGTAATAAAAGAATTAAGTATCTTAATGACATGTAGAAATTGCTTAATGCTACAATTATTTGTAGCATTATTATAAAAATGCTAATAGTCGTATTAGACCTTGGTAATATTGCGGCAGATTATGAAATTTGGTTTTCCCGGATTGGATCATGTCAGGTCGTATGAGGATTTTGTGCTCTCTTATGACAGGCGAAACAAAATTGCTCATTGGGTATTTGAGCACTTGACCAAGGAGAGATTGCAGTGCAACAATGAAGTAGATCGCTCAAAGTGTGAGTTCAAGCCTGATGAGAGTATACATCCTTTTTTCAGGTAAAGAAAATAAATTTTTTTTTACTATTAATTTTTAGATTATTCTTAAAAAAATCTGAAAATTTATTAATTAAATTTAATAGATTAAGTCAATCAATTGAGACCGAGTTTTAATTTTGTGATTGATGCCAACAGATCACAAAATACAGACTACAAAGGAAGTGGCTATGATCGTGGTCATCTGGCAGCAGCTGGGAATCATAAAGTGGATCAGAAACACATGGAACAAACCTTCTTCCTCACTAATATGGCACCACAAATCGGAAAAGGCTTCAACAGAGATTCCTGGAACAGACTGGAGAAATATGTTCGAAAATTGACAAATGTTTATAAGGATGTTTATGTGTGTACAGGACCGTTGTATCTTCCTAAGTGCGTTTACCAGTTTTTACTTTGTAAATTTTGTCTATTTTCATATTATTATTATTTATCTTATTAATATTCAATTTTTCTATTATCACATATTATATATGATGCTGCGCTTGCTTGGCACTGAGACACTAATATGTTTCCAAACTATTGTTATTTTTACTATAAAGCTTAAGCTTCGCTTGTCTTATTCGAAACTTAATTTTGAAAAGTATTGTAATAAATTTAAACACTGTTACTTTTTATTTATAGAAGAGAAGCAGATGGAAAAAAGTATGTGCATTATGAAGTGATAGGCTCAAATCATGTGGCAGTGCCTACACATTTTTACAAAGTGATCGTTGGTGAAACCAGCGATGGCAAACTTGAAATGGAAGCTTTTGTAATGCCGAATACGCCGATTGATGATAATGCGCCACTTACTAATTTCCAGGTATTCCAAAAAATTACGTATATATATATATATA
>NW_017259190.1:4432708-4436328 GCF_001594045.1 Atta colombica
AATATATATTTAAGTGTATAGCAATATAAACATAATTAAATTGCCAATACATTGCTTATTAATTATAATAGAAAAGATTATTACAACTAAACGTATTAGAATAATTATACAAGTGTAAAAAATAAGTGATGTATTAAATTTATTCAGTATAACAAAAGATAATAGATTTATATTATAAAAAATTTGATCAATTTTTTTAACAGGTACCACCAGACAGCATTGAACGCGCCGCCGGACTTTTATTCTTCGATAAAATTTCACGAAATAAATTAAACAAAGTGAATGGCAAGAACATAAGCTGAATTTGACGACTGCTCCATTCCCTTTTCTTATTCAGATTGTAAAGAGTTTTATTTTCTGACACATCACACATATGTATATTTAAATCTAGTCCATTATTTTTTAATTTATTGTACATAATTTTAAAAGTTTTATATTATCATGTATACTATATATTGTTTTAGTTGCTTTATATTTTATTTTATCGAATAAAGATATTTGTTGATGCGTCAATTCGTTTGTTTACATATGCGTTTATTGATTTTGTACATTTAGTCGTCCGCTTGGAATCGCTATATTTAATTGTGTAACGCAATGTACTGTATATTTTCGACTCGTTTATACCGAATAAAACGCGCTCAAGTCTACCGTATTTATTCTCTCGACTTTTATGTCGAAGATTTAGATATACTATATTTACTGTGAAATAAAAATTATGCGTATAAATAATTTTACATGATAGCGTTTTAAAATGAATAGAAACGGAATAGTTATTTGAACTATACATATTCAGACAATTTATACATATTTGGACAAAATAACAAAATTGAATAAAAAGGATGTAATTAATACAAATTTAGTTTTGTTGAATATATAAATATGGAATGTATATATACATGTATTCGGTATATACATCTGGATTTTCTTTATTTTTCTTATTTCAAACGCTGGGAACTCAGTCTTGAACACAAATGCTTTATAAGTGAAGAATTAAACGCTTATAAAATCGCAAGATAAAATCTTATAAGATATCGCCTCGTCGCTACTTTGGTCGTGGTAGTATAAGTACGTATCGATTAATACGTTTGTTATCATTAAATATCTAATAGTCATATAAAATCCTAAATGTGATAAAGTCGTTAATAATCTTTTTATCTTACGAGCTATATCTATGTACAAAATTAACAGACGCGGTGATAATGCGAGTTTTTCCGTGCGCGTGAAGAATTTTTCTTTTTTATGTTCACATCGGAAATACTACACTATCCATGTTTCTTTATAATAATAAGTCAGAATATATGTCGCTGCTCGACGATATTTAAGACTAATTCTTGCAAAAACAGGCAAATTAAAAGAGACCTTTATTGCAATTTAATTAATACATATAAGTAATGTAATTAAAATTGTATTGAATAAATAAAAAATGTGTTAAAAGCAAATTAAAATAAATGAACAGTTTAATAGAAGCAAAAAATATAAAATGACACTAAAAATAAGATAAGAATTAAAAAGAATTAATAAAAATTTTTTAAATCAAATAGATAAAATAAAGAAAAAATATAATTAAAATTAAATTTTAAATAGAGGAAATTATTACAAATTTAATAAAAATTTAATTAGAGGAAAATAAATATAATTAGCAGAATAGAGATACAAGAATCAGTTAAGAGAAAAGTTTGAATTCGTAGAATAAATGTCTACGTAAAATTTCCCCCTTAATTTACCTTTTTTTGCGAGCGTAAGAACATTATGCATTATTCTCGAGATCTAGCATGTATTTTTAAATCGTATGCCTTTTTGGAATATTGTTCTGCTTGTTTCCTCTTTATTCTCATTCATCAATATTGCATGCACATCGTGACTTATAAATAATATCTCTTTAAGTAAAGTATACATTAGGCACTAAAATGGACGGGTCTGTTTGCTCGGATTCGCCTCCTTCGAGTATTGCTTTACGTCTTAAGGACACTTCTGAGAGCTTTAAGTACACTTTATTATAATCTATGTGATATTTATTTTACGCGTGTTATTTACAGGATGTCTTAGAGAAAGAGAGAGAGAGAGAGAGAGAGAGAGAGAGAGAGAGAGAGAGGAAGAGATATAGTTTTTTATTATGTAATATTTTATTATTATTATTAAATAAAATTTTTATCTGAGTATTATTTGATACTCGAATATATCTCTCGTAAGTCTTAGAATTCTTAAATTCAGAATTTTTGAATCTCCTATATAGATTCTTAACATTCAGAATCTGAATCTTGTCGAATCTTTAGAATCATTAAATTCTAAATCCTCGAATTCTCGAATTTTAAAACATCGTCATTGGTCCCTTGGATTTAAATAAAAGAATTACAATCTTTTTAAATTTGTACATGCAATTAATATACTCTTTCTCTGAGACACTCCATATTATATTCTCAGAAAGCTCGAAACAAAACGTTGACTTTGAAGTTCTAACGCAATGCCAAGTTTTTAAATCTATTTGATCGATAATTATCCTCTATTGGCAAACATGCCGTCGAAAATTGTATCGTTGTAAAAATGTTTTTATTTTATTAATCCTAGAATCATTGTCTACGTGATTCTTCACAAACATTGAATTAAAAGAATTTTACGGAAATTTTTAAATCGAATTCCAAAAGATCTAAAATTTAATTTATTATGTAATAAATTTTCCTTTCCGTCTATTTTTTTGTAACGATGAAACAGCGAGGACTAGAAGACGCGATGATCGTTTCACGTCAACGACTTGGCTGTTCATTGAGCCATTTGCATTCAGTCGAAAATCTTCGCTATGGTGAATCACATTTTCGGAAGATTAGGCTATACAAATGGCTCGATATATGGAAAGATTTACATTTGCAAATTCGCAGGTAAGTAAAATTATATAAGAGCAAAAAATTTATAATTTAATAATTTCAATTTTAGAAAAAAAGTAAAAGAAATGATATTATTTTATTCTTATTAATTTTCTTTCGCATAATACGAAATCTGCTCATTTAAAAAGCAGTTTCCATATATCGAAATTCACTCGCATTACCTAATTACGGTTTATCTTCTTCCGATTGTCACGATTAAATCAATCTCTCCTCTGGTGGAGGCTTCATTACATTATCCATCTCCACTCTTGGATTGCTGAACTCCTGAGCACTTGGACTGTATGTGCCACGTGTTGCACGTTTTTTCCTAGCCATCATAAAAAGCGCTATAAGAGATACGATGGCAATTAGGAGGAGACAGCCCACGATCGGGCCTACGATTACCACTATGTCGAGAGCTTGGCCGCTTAAATAATTATATTCCAGCTGAAAAATATAAATTATGTATATATTTGTTATCGATATATGTACATAAAAATAAACAATTTATATAAATAAACTTTGTTGTGTACATTATGTATATATGTATATACACACACATATTATATATATATATATATATACATACATATGAATATATATATACATATTATATATAGAATCACAGAATTATTTCAAGCTAGTATTTATATTTTAGTACTACTATTGGTCTTGTTTATCAGGTATTAGAAACGACCCAGCTCCCTCCTTATTCTCCTAATATAAAGATTTGCCGAGCTTTTTTGATAGCTACCATATATT
>NW_017259190.1:4436428-4443654 GCF_001594045.1 Atta colombica
TTAGTTAATTTCATAATTTGTGAACATATTTAAATCTTCTTCAAATTTTATTTTACCTCTGTACAATTTCGTCCCGTGTAATTAGGAGTGCATCGACATATGTATTCACCATCGTCACCACATTCGCATGTGCCACCATTGTGGCAGAAATCCTAAATCAAATATTAAGACAACGTTATTTACGCATTATAATGATTGAGAAGAAATTAAACACGTGCGAATAATTATTATAAACTTTTTTGTTTTAATTTTTTCATTATTATAACTTTAATAAAGACTCATTAAAATTTTATTTTTCATTAAACTTTTTCAAATTTCTAATATATATAGCTTATCTAATAAATTTTATACCAAATTATTTTTTAATTTATCAAAATTTTGCAAGTTTCTTTTCCATGTTACTTATCAATGCGCTATTTTCTCGGCAGAAAATTAAAGGACTCACATCCTGGCATGGATTCGCCATGCCGCAATTGTAGCCGCAATAGCCGTCGTCGCAGATGCACTGATAGATACCAGGCAGATTCTCGCATTTACCGTGCCCACAATCGATCTCTAAATCCTGACACTCATTCACATCGACGGAACAATTAATTCCGGAGTATCCAGTACCCTGGCAATCGCACACATATTTGTTCACTCCGTCATAGCACTTGCCGTCATTCTGGCAAGGCCCGTTGCCCTCAGAATCCACCGCGCAGTCATCAATGTTGATCTCGCAGTACGTACCAGTGTAACCGACAAGACAGATGCATTTTGGCGCCTATTTTATATAATAATAATTGCAGAATGATTAAGTAGAATGAATATCAAGGAATTCCCGAGAGATGAAACTAGAATTATAATTCCAAATAATTATAAAATCTAAGAATTTAAAGATGTTCGAGATTTCTAAAACTTATAGGTTTAAAATTTTTAGTCCAGAAACTCAAAGAATCTAGAATTTAAAATGGACAAGAAATTTAATTATTTTTAATTTTTATAATTTACTGTTCATCTCTCGAAACTTCCAAATAAGAACCTAATTTAGAAAATCTAATTAAATATATAACAAGAAAAATTCACATTATACTCCTTAGAATATCAAAATATAAAAACGCAGAAAGAAGAGAGATATACCTTATATGGAATGAGGAATTCGCATCTGCCTCCGTTTTGGCACTTTGTGTGGAAACAATAGGGTGTGTCACAGGTCGGGCCGTCGTAGCCGGGTGCGCAATTGCAGGTGAAGTTATTACCGGTCTTTGGATTCGGTTCGTCTAAGCAAGACGTGGTTGCTCCGCTCTTACATGGCTCATTCTTGCAGGTGATTAATCGGAAGCTTTCGCATAGTTCACCAGTAAATTGATCAGGGCACTCACACCTGAATGAGCCCGGTAGATTTACGCATATGCCCTCATGTTTACACGGACTAAGCGTTACGCACTCGTTGATGTCACTATCGCATCTGTAATCAGATAAGAAAGGAACTTGATAAGAGAGATATCGTAATCTCTTCTTAATTGTTACAGACTACAATTTCATGGAATTTATCTTTCTTCTTCTGCTGTGATATATGTATAGGTGAGTTTATTTGTGTGTGATATGATGTAAATCATATGACTTCACATGACTTTCTGATATAAGTGAAAAATGATTCAGAATTTTTTTGTAAATGTCCCCTATATATAAAATGTATGACTTTTTTGTATCAACCGACTATTAATTATAAATATTTACTGATGTGTAATAATATGCTTAATACGTTTGATTATTAATTATTATTCATTAATTATTATTCGTTAATCTCTTTTATAATTAACATACACACACACACACACACACACACACACACACACACAAAATATTAATCCTTCCTTGTATATAAACCTAAAATAATTTAAAGAAAAGAGAATACTCACAGCCATCCTTGCCATCCGTTCTTGCATACGCAGGTATAATTGGCAATACCATCGACACAAGTCGCGCCGTTTTGGCACTTGTTGTCGATGCACTCGTCGATATTAAAAGAACAGTCGTCCTCGGCATAACCTGCCGGACATTCGCACATGTAACTATTGGCCTTATCGAAACAATAACCATTGTTTTGGCAATCCGTGTCGAAACACAATTGACAACCGATGCTGTCGCGATGAGTGGCGTTATCGTTACCCTGCAATTCCAGATATTCCAACGGGGTGAAGTTCGCATTCTGATAAACTTCTTCGTAGGTGAAATAGTGCAACAATATACTGCCGATACGTACTTCACCGAGACAGCCCTTAAATGGTTCTCCTGTGTATGTAAGGAAAAGGATAATTTTCTGATTTCAAGAAAAAAAAACATTAAACATTTTTTTAAAGAAAGGGAGAATCAATTCTACAGAGACGACTAAAAATTTTAGAATGAAAACAATAAAGATTGAATTTCTCGAATTTTCAGAATCGAGTAGAATCAGGGATTAAAAGTTCGGAGTTTAAGTTTCCATTTTTTAAATGATATGAAATAAACTGTGATATTATTCTTAATTTAATATTTATTGCATACAACGTGTAATAACATTTAAAGCTAATTAAAATTCTTTATTATATCAAAATTTTTTATACGCACCGGATATCATACTATGTGGAGGCATGGTCGTCAATCTATGTTCATAATCCACGCTATTGCCCTCAATTCCGTTTCTATTCTCAGATCTAGATCCAACAGTAAGATAAGTATCCTTGTCGGATAAAGCACTGGAGGAAATTCCACCGAGGATAACTGTTCCTGTTACCAGTAGATCATACCACAGTTGGAAGCTAAAGTTGAGACTTATATGAGGCTGCTCTTCAGTAGGATTAGCGTAACCGCACTCCACAGAATTGTTATTCAGTTTGATGAGCAATGAAGTCCAATTTCCGTCAGGTTGACTCTTACCAAAAGAGACATTATTTTGATTTTCTAAATCGAGCCGCCAGGATACAGTAACGTTGTCTTTGAAGACAGACACGGTGAAATGTTGGTCACCCATGTGAGGCGCTATGTGAAGTAGCGTGCCACCGATATTGGATCGGTAAGTGATCTCGATGGTATCAAGTGGTAGATCACTGGCAATATCTGTAACGCGACCGTACGTATACGTGAAGACAGTGGAAATACCGTCAAAGGTCGCGTTGGCGATGCATTCGTAACCGTCGTCAAGGTTCTGGCAACGTGATCCTGCCGGACAGTCTTGCAATTGACAGAATTCCATCTCTTGGCAAGTTTTGCCGGTATAACCCCGCGGGCACTGACACCAGAAGTCATTCCACGTGACATGACATGTGCCATTGTGATTGCACGGACTGCTTACACACACATCATCCGATACCACACCCTCGAGGACTTTTTCAGGATCGAAGGAGACATTGCCGAATTGAATAAGTGCAGGAATGTCCTGTGCCTAAGAGAAAATAAGAGTTATTTATAAATCTAAAGTATATTGTACATAATTATTGCTAATATATGAAAAAGGATTCTAATCACCTTTAGCGGGAAAAATTCCACGACCATTGTTCTTGTACCGTTTGATATCTGCACATCTTGGATAATGCCTTTGAAATTAATTTGTGGCATTTGTTGCACTTCCATTTGTCTACTATCAACTTGACGAATGTATCGTGATGACTGTGGAAGTCCTCCCAGATAGAAAACGGTAACATTTAGATCACCTGTAGCACTAATGGTTTTGCGGAAGTATTCAGTACCGTTGATTTTCACTTGAACGAGAGTGACATTTCTCGCCACTTGGATCAGATGGTTGTTTCCATCATTGAGCTTTACACCACCGACGGTGTAAGCTTCCGTGCCGTTAAATTGAATCCTCACACGCAATTCCCCGCCCTCCAATTGTGCCGCTATGTAGGTCTTCTCTTGAGACTTCTGATCGACTTGAGAATCTGGTTCCGTACCCAAATAGAAAATATCACCGTAGCTCTCCCGTGTGCGAATAAACATAGAGATATCAACGACCGAGCTGACAGTACGTCTGGCCGCATCGCTGACCCTTACGGTCACGTAACCATTCGTGATATTCTCGTAGCCAAAGGTGGCTGCTGTCATGTTGTACTGGCATGTGTGACCAAGGTAAGGACGCTCACACTTGCAATAGAAATCACGCCAACGATCAGTACAGTGACCGCTATTTTTACAAGGGTTTGGTGAGCATTGAGCTTCTCGAGGACAGCCCGCTTCCACATCCTCCATGTACACAGTTTTTGATGTGGTGCCGGAGTAGACCTGAGATAAAGTTTGGAATCATGAAATGTTGTTGTATAAATTATTATGTCATGAAATATATTATGAAATGTATAAATTATTATGAAGATACACACATAATTGATTTTAAGAATTTGACAAAAGAAATTGTTATTATGTAGATAGATAGCAATAAAAATAAATAAAAGCAAAAAAGCTTAAAATTTTCTGATTATTAATCAAAAATACGTCAATCGAAAATACATCAATTAAAAATCGAAATTAATAATTATTAATTTTGATTTATTTTGATTAACGTACCCATTCGCCGTTGATGACAACATCTTCCATGCAGCCGACAAAGAAAGTAAACGAAGGTAAGCGAGACAATCTTCTCAAGAAGCTCAAGGAGCTGATGTGACTTCCGCCCACAAAAGTCGTAGGGAAAGATGTGTGGTTCGATGAATTAGAACCTTCATTGGGACTGATGGGATAGATAGTTTGTTCCTCATTGGCGGAAAGAACGAGATGAGTCGCATTAATCGCTACAAAGGCCTTTTGCCAATTGGAATCGTTGAGTCCACTACCAACGAAGACTCCATCCCATTTATTTAATATACTAGAATGTATATTGAGTTTGCCGTTCACCAACTGAAGAATATAAATGGTCACACCCCTACCAATAGCTAGCAGACCATTCGGTAAGGTAGTCCTGAAGCGAAATTGGATATCGTAGCCCTCGTCGCGCGTGGTATTCACCAAGACATACGAGCTGCCGCTTAGAGACATTGTCGTCACCTGTGAATTTATTGAGCAATAATAACACTTAAGATGTTTATCAAATTGCTTGTACAAGCGGAACGCGTTTACGCACCTTCTTCCGCCAGAAGCGCTTCGGGAAAAAGTTAACATGTGCGATAAAGCATAATTAAGCGTGAATGATAAATACTTTTTGCATTCAATGACTAATGATTGTTAATTATTCGAAATTTTTTCAAGTATGATAAAAATAGAAAAGTTTCGTAAATAAAGCAAAAATTTTGTTGGATATAAAAAAATTTGTTAATTAAAAGTGAATTTATAAAACGATGTTTCATGTTTCATGTTGAAATGCGGAATGTTTTTAATTATTCGAAATTATATTAAAATTGTTTAAAAAATGCTTAATAAGAAATATAAATACTTACATAATCACAAACTTCACCATGGTAGCCGTTGGGACACGTGCAATTGAACTTGTGAATGGTCTCATCGACTAGATAGGGCCAGCAAGTGCCTCCATTTTGACAGGCATTGCCTTGACAGCCCATTAACTTTACCGAGCAATTTTTGCCACCGTATTCCGGTTCACAATTGCAAAAATAATCGGCTTTACCGTCTGTGCACACTCCATGCTCGCAGGGACTATATCTTTTGCATTCGTCAATTTCGTGTTGGCAGTGATCTCCTTCGTAGCCCTCGTCACAATCACAAGTGTAGCCGCCGATACGATCCATACAGGTACCTGGACCACAGGGATTGCTGTCACATTCGTTGATATTCACTTCACAATTCTTGCCGGTGACACCTTGGACGCAGAGGCACTCATATCTATCAAGATTTCAAGAACTTATTCCTTTTACATTCGATAAAATATGAAAAAAATATTCCGAAAATTATAGATTTCAAGTCATCTTCTCAATGCGTTGCGCATTTTATGGAACGTGGAATATTTCTGAATTAAATTTTGAAATAAAATAAGAGAAAAACTAGGAATTAGCTGAAAGAGTTATTTAAAGGCTTACCCGCTGGCATTGGTGTAATTGAATTCTTGGGTAAAGATCGCAGGTAAGTTTAGAGCCTCACTTTTGTAAAGGTTTTTGTTTGATCGCTCAAGACAAGTGCCATTATATTGACAGGGCGAACTCTCACACTCGTTTACATCTACTTCACAGTTCTTACCAATGTAGCCGGTATAACATTGGCATTTGTAACTTTTGATGTCGTCCAGACACAGTCCACCATTTACACACGGTTGTGGCAAACATTCGTCGATATTATTCTCACAATGTAGACCCTTAAAAATCAAAGTTTAAAAAATTTTTAATTATAAATAAACAATTAAATTTAATAAAATTCTTACTTTTTAAATTAGATTTAAATAATATGTAAAAATAAATTAAAATATTGAATTAAATATAATTAGAAATAACAATTAACGAAATTATAATTCAACTTATTTCTTAAAATTATTAATTCCTACAAGTTAAATATTTAATATATTAAATTAAATAAAAAGACTAAATGTAAAAAGTAATTGGAATCATAAAATAGCTGTGTGCACTTTAAAAAAGATTCTATTTTATTGATAATAACAGCAAATTATTTTTTTAATTTACTAAAAGGAGCTTTACCTCAAAACCAGTATCACTGCAATCGCAAGTGTAATCATTTATGCCATCGATACACTTTCCTTGATTCATACAAGGTGATGATTCGCATTCGTTGACGTTGATCTCGCAATTAATACCGAGAAATCCAACCGGGCATACGCACGTGTACGATGCTATACCATTGACACATTGTGCCCCGTTGTGGCACGGGTTACTGTCGCACTCGTTCACGTCTATCTCGCAGGTTTTACCAGTATAACCTGGTTGGCATAGACACTGGAACATGTTGATACCATCGAGACACGTAGCATTATTCTTGCAAGGACCGCACAAACATTCATCGATATTGATGTCACAATGATCGCCGGAAAAGCCCGGCCGGCAAAAGCAGTTGTAGCTACCCTCAGTATTAATGCAGATCCCGTTATTGCATAGAGAATTGCCGTGCAACTCACATTCGTTTACATCAAGATCGCAATACTGACCTGCGAATGATATTTAAAAATTTAATTTTTGCAAAAGAAAGTGTTTGAAATATTATATACTTTTCTGATAATACAAACATGCTAAAAGTTTCTTTTTTTGAAAAATACAAATGCTTATCTTTATTTTAATGTAAAAAGATAAAATTCTATGTATATATATATATATATATAT
>NW_017259190.1:4443754-4451935 GCF_001594045.1 Atta colombica
AATTTTTTCGCAATCATTCGGAGATCGTTTTATATCTATATTTTCTTACGTAGTCTTTTTTTTGATGAAAACAAAAAAATAATAATAACGCTAGATGCAAGGAAAAATTGGTACAATGTGCGTATGTGTATGTAAAGTTAATGAAATCCTTTATTTACATCGTTATGAAATCGCTGTTATGCTTCATTCATTTAAAAGCTAATTTAGAGAGTTATTAAACTCTTTGATTTCGTGAATCATCTAATTGTTTAAAATTGTTTGATCATACTTGCCTTGAAAGCCTTCGATACATTTACATTCAAAACCGTGATCACCGAGATCGATGCACGTGCTGTTATTGTTGCACGGCTTCGTTGCACAATGATCCACGATCAGTGTGCAATTGGGATCTCTGTAGCCTTCGCGGCATTTGCATTCGTAATTAGCGATACCATCAACGCAAATCTTGTCATCTGGACACATCACGTCTATACAATCATCGATATTCACGTCGCATACCTTGAATCATGTCGTAAATTTAATTAAATTTACTTTACATTTTCGCATTATCAAAATTTTTCAATAAAATATAATATAAAATATAAAATATGTATATCTATAATATGTATATCTATAAATATGTATATCTATAAAATATGTATATCTTATAAATCAAAATTACGATACCTTGCCCTCAAAGCCGTGTGGACATTCACAAACGAATTCTCTCTTTGATCTTGGCATCAGCATACAGGTACCATTGTTTTGACAAGGATTTATGACGCATGCATCATATTCCCGTTCGCAATTATCACCCATGAAATCTCTAGTGCAGTTGCAGATATATCCATTAACACGGTCGATACAGATACCACCATTCTGGCATGGTTGTGATAGACATTCGTCTATATCGATCTGGCAATTCTTTCCTGCAAAAACATTTATAATTTTTTTCTTAAGAAAATTCTAAGCGTGTTGAAAAACCGATATTACAAAAAATTAAAATTAAAAATAACTAAAAATATTTTTTCAAATTAAACAATAAATGAAAACACGGGCAATTAAGAGCCTAAATTCGCAGTAATTGGAGCGATTATATCAACATATATTTCTCAGTACTATTATAAATATATACATATATACATATATACTGAGAAATACATGTTGATATAATCGCTCCAATTACTGCGAATTTAGGCTCTTAATTGCCCGTGTTTTTATTTATTATTTAATTTTTATCTCAAGGGCTCAACTTTAATTATTCTTTGATATTTTTTGTATATTTACGATAAATTACAAATAGAAATTAAAGTTTTTGAAGAAATAAAAATGTATAAAAAAGACAATTATAATTAAAATAATTATAGAAACTATAAAAATGATTAATAAAGAAAGAGAATATTTTGTAAGTTGGTATAAAATAAATGATTTTCCATTTACGTAAAAATGTCAATATTAGGATAATTTTACAATGTCGGGGTAAGCAAATGTTATTAAAACTTAATCGTGATTAATTTTTACCTCTCCATTCAGGTAAGCAGGTGCAATTGAAACCATCTTTGCCGCTAGTACAAGTGCCACCGTTGGCGCAAGGATTGCTAGCGCAGTAGTTGACAGTGCAATTAGGCGGATTACCCATAAAACCGGGATTGCAGACACACTGAGGTCCATGAGCATCCTCCACGCAGATGCTGTTAGGCGGACAGGCTGCGTTCTCGCAGAGACCTCTCAGTTCGCAATGACGACCGGTGAATCCTGGGAGGCACTCACAGTGGTAAGTGCCCACGTCGTCGACGCACTTACCGCCATTAGCACAGGGTTCGGTCAAGCACTCGTTCAGATTAAGCTCGCAATTCTGACCCTCAAAGCCTGTCGGACAGTGGCAGATATAGGCACCATAATAATCATAACATATGCCGTTATTCAAGCATGGATTTGCCTCACATTCGTCGATGTCTACATCACAGTTGAGACCCTCATAGCTGAAGAGAAAAGAAATGAAATGTATTAGAAATAGAAGAATTTGTGCAGCATTATTTTCGTGAAAATTAATGGAATAAAATAGCAAGTTGAACAAATGTCAAGACATGATGTATATGTTACATATTACATATAAATTGCAATTTTGTTTAAAGTCTAATTTTAGCTATACTTAAAAAAGACTCACCCAGTTCTATCACATCTGCACGTATAATTATTGATTCCGTCGATGCAGATGCCACCGTTTTTGCACGGATTCGAAGCGCATTCATTGATATTAATTTCACACTTCTTTCCAGTCCAACCAGGCTGACACTGGCACTTGTACTCGCTGTCTGTTAGCGCCATGCAAATACCGTCGTTTCTACATGGATTCTGCTCGCATAATCGTACTCCCAATTGAGATTCGCAAAAGTTGCCAGTAAAACCGGGCTTACAGCTACAACTGAAGTCACCGCGTACATCTTCGCTACAGGTGCCACCGTTGCGGCAAGGTGTGTTCTGACAAGGTGAACCTGAGAAATAAATTCGCTTTCTTATCAAAGATATTTTTTTTTAGATACGAAGTCGGCGAAAGATAAAATGGAGCGATATTAATTGCAATAGCATGATTCATCGCATGCAGATGTAAAAGTCTCTTTTTAAATTATATTTCTCATTTTTTTATAATTATATCTACATAACAATAAATATAATTATAAATTGTAATTCCGTTATTATAAATTTAAAAATTATGAATAAATAATTATTGACAAAATTAAATGTAGACAGAAGAAAAAATAAAATATATTAGAAACATATATCAGTTGCCATATTTGGTTTGAGTGAAATGTAATTAATTATCGACATTTAGCCTTTTACAAATACGATAATATTCGCATGTTTGAGCAATTTTACGCAAAGCAACTTATTTTGCTTAACTTCGAAGCAATTTTTCTAGTAAATAATAATAATGTTCAAAGAAAAAAAAGGCAAAGCAACACGTATCTAAAATAATTGAGCGAGCATGATTTTGAAGCAAATGTTTGAATGTTAGGCAAAAAGCATTTCTATAAATTTCTATATATTGCTTCAAAGCAAAACAAATCTACATTTACGATGTACATCATGAACGAATTACATAGTGGGGAAAGACGATGCAGAGTTCATACCTTATTTATCGCAGCAATGTAATTAGATTCTAATCTCTTACGAGGAAAAATGTGTTATTAAATGTTTAAATATAGGAAAAATATATATACAAATTATTTCTTTAACTGAATTCTTCAATTTATAGACATATAATTATTTTGCGGTACGACAGTTATACAGAGTTCGAAAAACATAATTTTATTAAATTGTATTTAAAAAAAGAACCATCTTTATTCACACATATTGTAATACTTAATTCATGCTTCAACATTCCGTGAATATAAAGTTTTTCATTAATATCTTAATTTGATTTTGCATTATTTTCATGAAATGTTTTCGTGAAACTAGGAATAAATATATAGGCAGGACGATATCTTTTCGTCTCGACGTATAATTACATGACGTAACATTGCCGTTTAACGCGCGCGTCGGGTATGAATCCGCTCGCCCCACATACGCTGTAAACGCCGCATATTCAAGGTATCGACGAGGTCTACCATTGTCAATTTGGCAGTTGTTGCCGGAATATCGGGCGTAACAGTGGCACTCGTAGCGATCCTGTCGCGACACGCATTTACCATGCATCATGCATGGCTCATGGTGACAGAAATCCATAGTGGCCATTGTGGCGGAAGTGACCCCTGTGCCGAGGCCGCTCGTTCCACCTGAAAATTTTTTATTTTTCACAAAACTCGCATGCAATAGGTGCACTTTACTCAGAAGAAACACGTGCAACGGTACTTATTATTTAAAACGCTTTTCTTTTTCTCTTGCATTTCTTCTTCTTCTTCTTCTTTCCTGTTGTAATCTACTTTTGTATAAAAATAATGTAAAAGATTTATATAGAATAAATATCACGATAAATCATTCCCAAAGAAAAAGAAAAAAATTAGTTGTGCAAAATCTTTCCTGTTTCAATTCCGAGACGAAACTAAAGGTATACGCCGCATTTAATACTTATAAATAATTAATAATATTATGTATTGTAAAATATAAAAAATAAGATAAGTCAAATAAAAAAAGGTATTAGGCATGATAAAATAAAAAGAGTAATTAAAATTAAAATTATTTTAAAAAATTATATATTTTTTTAATTTATTCGCTTTTCTCTAGATTTTTCACATTGATATAGTGATATCTAATCTGCGGTTATCACTCGATAATTGCTTAATAGCTTGTCTAATTGTTATACCTAAGAACATTCTGTTTACAATGAGGTATTGATCTACTGTTGCAATATTATCGCTCGATGACTTAACTAATTGTAATTCTGGCTTAAGAGTGTTCTACTATTACTTACTAGTAGATATATAATAGCAACTACACTAACGATCTCCCATATATGATAATTCAACGCTTATCAGTGCAAGAATACTCTACGATAACTTAGAGAAAAATATTATTTTAGTAAAAAAAAGTTATGGATTTTCTTACATCCTTTGATATCCAACAGGCAGGGTCCAAAAACGGCTCCACTATTAATGCTGTTGTTGAAAAGAATCCCAGGCCCTTGCAAGATACAACCTCTGAATCCTTCGCCGACTATGAGCGAATTGTTCACATCATAGTCAGGAAGCGTTAGAATGGCGGAATTGTAAGTCGCATTCGCAACCATCTAAAAAAAAAAAACGTTTCTTATATATTTATATTCTATGTTTTTAAGATTGACTTAGCACATCTCGATCTTATTTCATAAATATTTAAAATTTATTAAGTTGATTATTTATATTAATAAATCTGAAGTAATCAATTTTTTCAATAACAATCTGTAATAGTGATTATCACGAATATAGATCTTTAATTCTTTGAATATTATAAATATATAACGTAGGAAACAAATATTTCAATGTCTTAATTAAAAAATTCTTAAAAAAAATCTCAAACTAATTATTGTCACACTGTATCTATTAAATTTATATTTAATAGCTACTACTCTTTATACATATAATCTGATTTTTCGTTTGTATCCAACAAAAATTTAATAAAATCTATTTTATTTTTTTTTTAAATGACTTGAAATAAATAAAATAGAATATTATTGTATTTTTGATATATTAGTATATACATATACATATAAATGTAAAAAATTTAATTCTATATTCTTTAATTATATATTAATATTTAATCAATATTTACCTGAGTGTGACCGGCGGCATTTAGGGTGAGATTGCCGAGTCTAAAAAACAAGTTAACGCTGTGCCAGACGTTGTTGAGTAGTCTGGCGTTTAGCCTGGCTCGATATCTCTGCTGATCAACGACAGCCACAAAGAGCAGTCCCTCGGGTGTCACTTCGAGACTGATCGAATTGTCATTGTACTTCTGTAGAAATAGTCGACCAGGTTCGCACGTGCGGAAGCTGAGACCACTGTGACGGTGCACCGATACGAAGGAACTCAATTTCAAGAACGCCGAACCGTTGAAATAAGCCTCGCGAGGATGCTCCTCGTAATTTTGATGTTTGGGATTCTGAGGCGCTTCGTGAGTAAGAGCCAACAAAGTGGCCAGAACTGTAATAGAGATAAAACTCTGTTAGAAAATTTGTTTTTGGTAATAATGTTCACTTAGCGTTACAGCATTCGCAGATTTCATAGCTTTTCTAGATCATTGATCATAATACAGTTCATCGATCCTGATGATGATGATCATCACGAAGAGATCCTTAATTCTTGGAATATTACAAATAAATATAATGTAAGAAAGAATATTTTTTAATCTTAATATTTTAATAAAAATACAATAGAAGTTTTTGAAAAAAAAAAGAATCCAAAAAAAAGAGAAGAGAGACTATTTTATTATTTCACTCTAATTTTTATTATCGGTCATAGCCGCAATATGTCACGAGATATAAGTGCTGACACATGCATTATCACGCGACAGTTTAAACTTTAGTTGCTTGTAGTTGCCGCAGACAATCGATGAATAAGCTTTTTAATGTTTTTATATAAGCTTTTGTTGTTTTAATTTTTAATATTAAAAATAAAATAAAATAAAGAATATTATTTCGATTGTTTTGGATATTTTAAAATATTTTTTACACAAATTGTTTTCATGTCATTTAAATTTGATTAAATAAAGTAAGTAATTTTTAGGTTCTTTTTTTATAGCTATATTAAATCCTAATTTCTAATATTTGTTTTTGGTCGATAAAACCATTCACTCAAGTCACTCTCCGAAACGAGCTCAGTAAGATTGCCCACAAGAAAAGAAAACGATTTATCACTGCAAACATACACGTCGTGTTACATAACGCCTATTTCTGCGTGCCATTATCTCCAAGGATGAACTATGATTTTGTCATGAGCGCTTACGCGTGAGAAAGGATTCGTTTGTGTTCAGTCACATGCATACGTGGAACCTTGGTCCCCAAGTTGTCGTTGATTCTTGATTGTGAATATCTAGGTTCTTGTAATCAATTTCATAGATCCTTGACACAAAAAAATCTTATATATTCTGCTATAGAATACTGTAGAATTGATACCAGAATTGATTCCAGAACAATCATATCTTTGATGTTATAAAAATTCTTTAAATACGAAGCGCCACTACGATCTGAATGTTAAGATGTTGAACTATTATATATATATATTCATTTAAATGAATTAATTTCAGAAATTATAATTGCCGATATGGTTGTCGGATTTTCAACGCAATCAATCTGAAATATTAATAATCCCCCAAATTTTCCAAATTTAATCTTAAAAAACTGTAATAAACTTATTGCGAAAAATATTTTGGCAGTCTAAAGGCTTAAGGATGCTCGCACGGAATGCAAGAGATCTACTCGACTCTCGGCCGAGGCAATATTTTTCCCAATATAAGTTTCCCAATAAGTTTATTACAGTTTTTTCAAATTAAATTTGGGAAATTTGGGGGGATTATTAATATTTCAGATTAATTGCTTAAAAGTCCGACAACTATATCGGCACGCAATTATAATTTCTGAAATTAATTTATTTAAATGAATATGTATAAAATAGTTCAACATCTTAACATTCAGACCGTAGTGACGCTTCGTATTTAAAGTATTTAACATAAACGGTCTTTTCAATCTTATTGTTTATAAAAATTCTAATAAAATTCACATCTTTGATAATACAGTTTTGCGGATCCTTTCGTGCAATTTCTGATTCAGAATTTATTAGATCTTAAAAGCATCCATCCTCGTAAATGTTGCCAACACTTGGATCTTCACTATCGGAGTTACATTTCTTTTTTATTCTCGTGAAAGAAGGTGCAAAGAGATTTTTTACCATACTGCGCGAGTATGTTCTCTTTTCTTCCAAGGAGGACAGCCAGTCATCTTGCAAGTACAACTTTACAACGCCACGTGCGAATAGAAGTCATGCATTATTTATCGGTCGGTTGCCATCAATCTTACTCACTGTAAGCATAGTGCACTCAGTCGCAGATTTTAAGATATACCATAAAACTCAAAATTGTAGAACATTGACAAATGAGGACTTATTACCATGAACTAAGAAATGAATATGAAGGTTACATTAAATAAGAGTTAAGGAAGCAAGAATTAGGATATTATTATAAATTCAATTTTCAAATTTAATCTATCTGATTTTAAATTTATAGGTTTAATTACAAAATCATAAATTTACGAATTCACGGAAAAGAAAGTGTTCCTTTATAAAGTTGATGAGAAAAAGTAAAAAAAAAAATTTCGCGCGAATTTTTCCGCGATTAATTTTCCGGGACAGGCACGTGACACATCCGAGAAACTCACGTACATTGCGTGTCGCGCATACGAAATGTGTAAAACATGTAAACATAAACGGAGATCTATAATTGGAATTGCTTCAATGACGGAGTTACCGGAAGTCGATCTTCCTGGGACAAATGATGACGCGTCCGCTGTGTGGGGATTGCGGATAATTAGATCCGAGAAATTGTTAGATTGATTCGCAATTTCTATTAGAAATCTATCCGTTTACAAGAAATAAAATTCATCAAGATATAGAATCAAGAAATTATGATATCATAAGTCTATGATTTCGTATAGATTCAAGATCCATCTCAAATACCTTTGTATGACTCTATTTTACATTTTATAAATTGAAAAATTGTAATTCTTAATTATTC
>NW_017259190.1:4452035-4462628 GCF_001594045.1 Atta colombica
ACAATTATTGTTAATTTCTTCGTGCACAATTACTCTGAACATCATCAAGTATAAAGACACTACGTGCTCAGCAGTTGAAAATGGAATGATTAATCCATTAGTCTCATTATCTTATTTTCGTTTAATGCGATTAACGATTTGAGATACATTAGATGGTAGAAAGCGATGGAAATAACGTAACGGTCTTCATCGTGAATCAGGGGAATCACCGTGGAGAACCGAAAATGCGCGAATCCTGATTGGATGTATCGCGTTCATGACGAATTGCACACTAATGCAGTCCATTCGGAGCGATTTGGAGAATTGCCGTTAGAAAGCATAACCTGCATACATCATCCGTAAGGATACCATGAACGGATCCTTACGGGACACCTGTGAGACGACCGCAATCGCCTGGGAAAGTATGCCGTGCGTTTCAAGAATATCAGAAAAGAAATACATCCACAATGAAAATAGAACAATTAATCCGTTAGTCGACTAATACCATTGAATTGAAGTTAATATATGTATGTAATCGATCTCTTTTTCATCTATGTCTAAAACAACTGTTGGTAACTGGTTTAATCTTGACAGTTAGGTTCGATAATTTTACGCTCAATGAATTGATCTTATGTCGTCTACAAGGATCGAATTTGTAGAGCGAGCAATTTAATTGTACATGTACTTTAGATTAAATGAAAAGATGCATAACGGCGTAAAGATTTTCGCTGCAATTAATCGATCAGTGTAGCGAACACTACTTACTAATTATTCTACGATTCAACACGTACATAATTTTTTAAGCAACATAAACATATTTTAAAATGTAAAAAGATAATTTTTTACTTTCTGTAAATTGTTGAGTATATAATAATATTTAAGCTTTGATTGCGTAAACTTTGCTTTTTTCTCAAATTGATCAATAAGTAATACATACGCGAGTATGTAATTGAAACGCCGCAATATTATTCGAATTTCTATATTAATTAATGCAAAATAATATTGCGACATAGAAACATGAGCTTTAAATAAAACTTTATATGTTTTACAAATTTCTTAATTCCAGAAGTGTTTATACATATTCATAGATAAATAATCTTTACACACGAAAACAAGTAACATAATCATAAGTCACGCCTTTTGATCGACGGAATTTTTCACGAAGGTACGATATGCTCTCCCTGGCACAGAGTGCAGTCCACTTTCTCTTCGAATAGCTTGTCTTTTTTTCATTCTTTCAATTAGAACATACAAAGCCAAGAGATATTCTTTACTATTTCATTGGGCATCAAGTATGGTGTGATCAAATAACGTGAAATGTATTATAAATACTTTAGGTAATGTATGTATGTACGTATGTATGTATGTACATATGCATATATATGAAAATATATATGAAAATATTCATTGACAAATTATTCGAGCAGGTCGTTCACTTTTTAATTTAACTTAGCCTAATTGAGACTTCGACACGCGCTGTCTCGAACTGCAATGTTTCCCGCGCAATGCAACAAAGAGTATTATGCCTCGACTCGACGAAGGCGTGGCAATTGTGAGTCAGTCGAGTCATACAACTCAGCTCTCGTAGGTGAATACCAAGTTCTGGAGTGTGCTATAAAGTCCTATAGAACGATTTAGTGAGGTTGGTTTTACGAAACCATTACGAAGATACCGAGGATGATACCGAGAAAAGAAATTTCTATAAACTACTTCGTTGACAAAAATCGATAATTCACTTGATGTACGAAACGAATTAATTTTTGGCAATTTATAGCAAATTTTAGAGAATTTTAATTAAAAGGTAATCTACATAAACATAATTTCTCGACACAATTCTTCACGTAATCGAAATACTGGAGACATAAAATAAATAAAATCTTTGAATCATGAATACAAATACTGGTGGATGTTAAATTAATAGAGAGCCAATCTAAATTTTTATGAAATAATTTCTTGGATAATATTTAATGAAATTTCTTGATAAAATGCTTTATGCACGAGAAAGTGAGTATTGATCTCAGGGGAAAGAAAGGAGAGACAAACAGAACTGTAACTAGAACAGAACTATTGCACGTGGCTGTGGCCGAGTTCGTGTTGCAGAGCTTTCGGTTCACTGACACGTGGGAATTCAACGATCGCGTTATACGTGATGGACGGGAATAAGGAAATCACTTTATCTATTGCGAAATATACTCACTGTAGGTATACTGTGACAAGACTTTGATTCTCCAAGTGACAGAAATATTTTCTCAGAATTTTTATTTATGTCAAAAATTTTCAATTTTATTATTAATGTATTGCTGACCGCGCATCTTCATAATTTATTTAAAAAGTTACATTTTATGTAATTTGTGCTTCCTATCAATCTTATATCAATATGTATAAAATATGTACATTGAAAGCTGAGCTCAGCAAATTAATAAACGAGAATTACTTAGTGTGTAATTTACAAGCTGCTTGTTATTTGTTAAAATGGAACCATCTGATTATTATTGATCCTGCATGTGTAGAAGCTAATTTCCGAGGTAGAGAAAAGAGTTTACTCTCTGTATTGTAAGAAATCAGCTTTTCCTGTGAGAAGCGAGAGGCGAAGAAGAGATGACTACGCATATACGCTGTCTACGGGAATTATGCACGACAGTGTGCATCGCAATGCAAGTTATTGCAGTTAACTAACAAGCCCAAGAGAAGGGAGCCACGCCGACGAACTTTCTACGTCTGCATTATTAAAAACCATTGACGCCGCTATTAAACTAGTATTAAACAATTGTTGTATATTTAGCAATGCATAGAAGGAAAATCTGATTTTTAAAGAAGATGGAAAGAAAATATTTATACACATAAATATAAATATAAATATAAATATAAATATAAATATAAATTAATGTTATAAATACGAATATTATCAATGTATTTAAAATCGCACGATATATTAATCTGATTTAAATATATCTGATATTGTTAAACGAAAAATGTCAAAGCAGGAAAAATATATCAATATCATTTTTTTATAATTTTCTTTTACGCTGTTTAAATCGACGCATTATTCTTTTTTTTTCTTTTGTAATATAATTATGGCGTTTTCTTCTAACGCAAGGCCAAGGAGTTGCATTAGAAAAGAGGCAGGATGCAACGAGCGAGAGTACCGCAACCTGGCGCATAATGACGGATAACTGCACAAGAGAATTGCATTCTTGTCGACGACGATGAATACAGTGTTCCGCCTTAGAAACGCCAACGCCTCCCTCTCGCTTTCCCACATATTTTACATACGGAGTGGATGCATACATCGTGTGATTTGACCCTTTCTTTATCACTCTTTGTTATCCCGCTTTCTTATTACTTTCCCTGATTCTTCCCTTATTATTTACGTTTCATTACACACACTTAATTTTAAATGTTGGCATTTTTTTCCATTTTAAGCCATAGGTTCTCGATTGCGGAATCTCCGGAGCAAGTCGCGCGACCCGTATGTCTGACGCACGTAATATCGATCGCGTTTAAATCTCATTGTAATATCGCGTTCCGCTCAACAACGTCGTAGAACGAGAGTCCAGTCCGAGGCTTTCTAGCCAAGTAACGAAAAAAAAATCGCTCGATTTAATTATCTGGGTGCAATTATCGCGAAAACGCTATCTCCGCAGCTCGAAAGTTCGATGATTAGATCGACGACATGTGACTCTCAAAGGCCGACGAGAGTGCATTAGACACGATATATACCGCGCACCAGAAGCCCATTTTTGTGCCATCTACGTGACTCTTCTTTCTATACGCCTATATCCCTTTCATTATAGTTCACATGTCTCTAAAATTTTCTTAAATTTAACAACACGTAATAATTTCACATAAATATAAATTTGATAAAAAATCATATTATTACAATTTTGAGTTTTATAAATAATAATTGAATAATTGTTTTTTTTTTTAGTATAAAAAGAAAAATTATATTTAAAATATTCTAAAAAGTAGTCTTAATTTTATGACTCGGTAATCTACATTTACCGTATCTAGTATTTAAACTGTCATGTAGTTAATAAAACTTTTTTACTTTTAAGATATCAAAACATACTAGGTAAGGTGAATGTAGCTGGAAGCCACATATCAGTGCATCAACGCGAATCCTTCACTTCACGCTCAGGTGCGTGCCTTGAACAACGCACATGCACATGCATACAGCCGTGTAGAAAGAGAGACGTATTATAACAACGTTGCGTTGTTACTTGATGCCAGACGAAACCGTTTTTCGTTTCAAGCATCGTAAGCATAAGAAGAGCCGCCTACATTTTGCGTTAGGTGCAACCACGTAACCTCTCCGAAAGATTCTGAAGGGTTAAAAGAGACCTAGAAGGTTCGTGAAAAAATAAAGTAGTTTGCCTTAAGAGTGAAGAAAATAGGCTTTCACGACGACGTGAAATTTCTGAAATTTTACTGCGGTTCACTTTATGATAGATTTTTCTTCAATAGAAAATATATATAATGACAAAATAAATAATGGAGTTATAGCATGTACAAAATAAATTTTGATGCATTTTTCTTGATGCAACTTTTTTCGAGATGCAACGTTTGTAAAATGAAAGATAATTGAAATTCACGATTAGTCTAATTTTTGAAAAATTATTTATTCCGTTACGTAAATAATCATGTGATTATTTCAATAAGCATTATCTAATTTCCGTAAATTTCTTTATCTAGTAGTACAGAATTATACATAAATGCGACGTATTTCATGAGTGTGTCGTGAGCGATAACAGCTAGCATTCCCAATATAGCCACTTATTGCGCGACATCCGCAGGATGAAATTTGTGATCGTATTAAACATGTATAATCGTCTTCGTCGAAATAGGATCCAGTTGGACGAGACGTATTATTTTCGGTATGAATCGCGCCCGTTTTACGTCAAGCTACAGAGAGGATACCCGGAATAAACGGAAGTCAATTCGGGCGTCGAGGTTCCTTTCACATTCCGAGCTATTGAGATTCAACGCTAATTAGCACGTCAATGTGTTCGTCATCCTTTAACCATTCAATCCACTGACAATTCTCGGAAAATCGATCTCTCACAAGAGATTATTCAGCGGAGATGGTCCTTGTTAGCATTTATATCACATGCGTAACGCAAATTGCTTCGTCAAATGTCCATTATACATTTCTGGTGTATTTATATCTCACTTTTATTTATTCCCTGATGAATTAACAATCGAGGTAGACATTTCAAGTGTATTAGTTTACAGTTGGAGTCTTTTTTATAATAATCTAAAGAATTTCTCTTAATTTCAATAAAATTATAAATTGATTATGAGATTAATTTTCTCCGATATTTTTCATACAAATAGAGAAATTCCACAGTCAATTTCGGAAATTTATTTTCTTCTTCCTCCTGGAATCATTTAGGATCTTATCCTGGATTCTGATCCCGGTACATATTCTATTATCGTCATCAATCATCATTTATCTCGTTTCCTTTCGCAGATTCGCAGATATCTCACGTCGATTTAACTTTCCAACGAGATACTTCCCTCGCGAATCTTCGTAATTGGCATGAAACGCTGAAACGTGATTTAGCGAACCGGCACGGCGCGATTTCGCTTATCATATGTGTATGTGTAGCGATCATAAATGCGATTTCGTGCCGTATCGGGAGCTCATGTGGAACGAACATACAATTGTCGCGGCATTCCATGGTCAAGCGTATTTTTTTTTTTTTTTTTTTCTGTTGTAATCCTCCCATTCGCATGGCATTACACTGTGAAATACGACTTTTGTTATAAATCGTGACACGCATCAGTCTTGATGAACAAAAACGATAACTCACTGTCTATCTTTTTTATTCTGTGCGATATTCTTTTCTCGAATTAATCCATAAGAACGAAACAGGATATACGATATCAACGCAATTTATACTCGATCTCAATAAGATCGATTGATTCCACTTGTTATTACTATCGAAAGAGCGAGGAAAAATACACGCTGCGAGTGAACAACAGCGACGAGTCGCAATCGCCATCACTTTACGCAATTTTATGCGACGGCTCGTAACATCGATAGGAAACGTATACGCAAGCACACACATATCTACGTTAGTTGTGTCTTCAATTATACTTATGTATCGGATAGATTACGGGAAATCCACGTTCGCTCCTAAACGGTAGACGCAATGATAACATAAGCGCTATGAAAGTATTTCGATACTTTGAATGACTCGCGTAATAGAAAGTCATTATAGTTATCAGAAAATATCTCGTCTGATATTAAAAAAATTTTATCCTTTTTTTTTCTCTGTTGAGATAATTGAGATATTGAGAACAACTATTATAATATAAGAAATAAGAAAGTTTTGTAATAAAGTTGTAAAGACAAATTATTAAAAAAGACAAATTATATAGAAATTTAGTGTTGCTTTTGCGTTTTTTAAATTAAATAGCCTTTAAAAAATAAAAAAAAAATGTATTCCTTATAAATCTTTATACAAATTTTCCAATTATTGCAGATGTAAAATAATTGTTTATTAAAATAATTTGAAATAATTGTTTATTCCTGTAATGGAAACAGTTTTGAATCATTAATAGAAATAAACATTTAACTTTTCTTAAATTTACTGATTAACTTTTTTTTTATGAAGAGTTCCAGAAAAAGTCCGAAGATTTATATAAAAATTCGCAAAAAGGCATTGCAGCAATAATCTTAATTTCGAAGAAGTTTAGATTACAATGAAGTTGTATATCAAATATATTCACCGCCGATGGCGTTTTTATGTTTAACACTGTGATATACCTCAATTTTACGATTCATAAAAATTATACGACTATGCATAGTTATTGAAGGTTAAATAATGCTAAAGCAGCTTTGGAAAATTTCAAAAGAATCATTAATTAACTTATTTGATAAAAAGAAGGAAAGAAAAGATAAAAAAATTTTATATGATCAATATAATATACTTTATAATTAATTAAATAATAACAGATTGTTGACTTTAAATACAAATGCAATCTTTGATATTATAATTTTCAATTATTTTCTATGTATTTATCTATTACTATATGTAATTAATTCTCAATTTTAACTTCTCCAAAAGCAAAGTCATCATTTCAAGATTCTTTAAAAAGAAATTGTCTCTTGAAATTTAATATAAAGTTCCCACAGTTTTGTATATTGACAGAGAACTTATTTTTCATCTCGCTCAATGTATTTCCAACACGTCAAGAAAAGATAAAGCGATAAGTACAAAAAATGTTATTTTAGTCTTTTATCTATTCTTTTAGTTTTTTTATCTTAAAGCTCGTTATAAATGTCAAAAAGATTTCTAGTTTATTTCGACGAAAATATTTATCACGCTACGTGTCGAAAGTATGAAAAAATTATTGCAATTGGCCGCCAATGACTTAGCTGTGTTATGATATATATGACATATTTGCGGAAGGAATAATTTTCTGAATAGTATTACTGTCATAAAAAAAAGAGAACTCATTCGACAATTTTAAACAATTTGTGTATGTAAGATATATATTTTGTATATATAAAACGTTAATTCCCTTGGAAAATAATGAAAGGCAACAAGTTCTCAAAATAAAAGTAAGTTCACGAAAAATCGACAAAGTGAAATTATCAAGAGTGCATTCATCAAAGATAATTAGTCAGTGCGTTATCTCGGCGGAAAATACATTTCTTGTGATTTTATTCAGGAATTTAACTATATCCGATTTGAGTTAGGGTTCCGAAAGAGAGTCTGATAATTGTCAAAATTGGCCACTCAAGTGAGGTCCTCGGGACCTGTGAAATATCTTTCTTAGAAAAAATACTGGACCCCAGGGGTTCTGGCGCCATTCATAAAGGGCCATGTGATCCTTTTTACAACTGTCCTCACAAGACCCTATTCTGCATACATATTTTCCTAGCTGAAGAAAAGATTTTGCGGTAAGATCAAACGTTTTCTTTTTTCATTTTTTAAAAGTGATATTTTTTCGAAGAATTTATTTTAATTAAAAGTCATTTTTAAAGTATTTTTTTGTAATTGTAGTTAAATTTTTAACATAAAAATAACTTGAAAAATACAACATATTTAAGATCTAATTTTTTAATATATGTATTTCTAGAAATTAATGCAAATTAACAATTAAAAATTGCTTTCCGGTGTGGAGTATGAAATAATCGCGCGTTTTATTTGAATTCACTGACGAGTCGGAACACGCGTCGGAATTTATTTTTCGCATTTGAATTTCGCGCGAGTGAACGGAGCGTAATATTACGCCAAGTTGAGCCGGTTCTGTAATTTAATGCCGGTATCGTGTACATTTGTGCGAATGCAACTTTCATTCGATTCGCTGCATTTTTCCGCTGCGACATCCCACAAGCGCGCTTTCGCAGTCGAATAGAAAGATTCTCTTTTTGATAGAGAATCTGAGCTATCGAAATTTGTCGATATATATATATATATATATATTACACACACACACACACACACACGCGCGCGCGCGTGTTAAAAAATAGTATTAAATTTAATTTTAATAATAAAAAAATTATGTATGTTTTTAATATTGAAAATGATCCGATCGCGATCGAAACGTCTGTCTATTGCTAGCATTCTATATTAAATTTTTAACTTAAAACATTTCTGTTTTTTCATTGTTTTTTTTTACATTCTACATTATCATGTTTTATCTTATATAATAATTTTTGGCTTATAGCTCTCTTTTTTTTTTATTTTTTAAAATTTATGAGCCTTATTACTAATTAGATATTTTAATTTTAATAATACGTAGCTAAGAAGAAAATATAGCATATATGGAAAAAAAAATTGATCTAAAATTCAAAATTATTCTTTGGCTCATCCGTTAATAAGCAGAATCAATATATCGTTGGAAACAATGTCTGTATGCTGGATTTTTTATATTGTATAATAACTTATTAGTATATAAAGGTTTCAATAGTGACATAGATGAAAAAAAAAAGTTTTTGATCAAATATTTTATTGTATCAGAAGTTTCTTTATTGGATGTGAATGATGCAAACTCGTGTATCGTAAAAGCTTCCAGAGCTCTCTTGTGTTTGCAAAATCCTCTTAAAAATGTAAAATGCAATAAAAACATAGATTGACAAGTACACCCGCAGCAGAAATTTAATACACACGAATTTAATACACACGAAATATTTTGCGTCCGCAGCGAATTATCCGCGAAATTATTTGCTACGCCTCATCGTTGTCGCGTTGAGTGCTGGTGTGTGCTCGATATAAATTGACAGGCGACACGTGGAACAATTGCGTCACATACGCGTACACGCCTCCGCTCTCGTACGAGATGACGTTCCGTTAAATGCTTTTTCAACGAGGAAACGACGCGACGTCTGTTCGTGAAACTATCGACCTCTTCTAGCATGGATATCGATATCCATCGTGTCGCGTATAACAAAGCTTGGTAACTTCATCTACGACTAATAATGGGCGTTCGATGCCATCTTTCGAAAGTTTGCTATTCAGTGTCTTATAAAGTTTCAAATTGCTTCAAGTATCATTCAAGTATCAAAACTGAAGGTTCTTGAAAATCTTCAATATCTTCAATATCTTCAACTTAAATTTCCTTAAATAATTTCTTATTATATATTTCTTATTATTATCTATTATTATATATTTATATACATATAATTCTTATTATAATGGAATTATTATTTACATCTGCATGTGAAATAAGAAATTGAATTAAAATGCATTAATAAAATATGCCCTTGAGATATACATGTAAAGATTAAAAAATTTCCTTTTTTATTATATTATATTTTTAAAATTTCTGTAATATTTTTTTGTGATATTATATTTTTTATATTTTTCATTCTTTATAAATACAATTACAAATACAATTAATACGACTAATTATTCTGAAAATAATGACATCTCTATTAAACAATATAAATACCTACAGAATATATTATTAATATTCAACAAAAATATATGATCTGAATTCAGTAATACTGTATTATTTGTATAATCAAAAATTTGAATGATGATTCTTAATCTTTAGGACAAAATAGATATACATGCATTAATATTGTTATGCAAACGTGCTGTTACGTTTCACTTGTAAATCATTGTTATCGCTTTAAATTAAATCAATTTATTTCAAATAATTCATCGATATCGACTGCCGCCCAGACTCTTCAGCTCATTGTTTCGCTTTGACAAGTCTCTCGATATTGTTCGAACAATTGGGATAACTAACAGAGATGATATTTTTACACAAGTGGTCACTTATTTAAATGTCAGCTTTCGTATTTCCATATGAAAAGAGTGCTCAGCTATGGCATGATCGCGAGGTGCAGGAATTCCTTGAGCGCGATAAGCCGTTCATCGCCCCGGTCTAAAACATCTTTTCACAGAGCGGACGAAGGACATTTTCTCGAGTTTGACGGGCCTTTAGAGTTTTGGGAAGTTTGGACGAGAATTCAAAGAACATAAAGATCCATTAGTGTAAGGTGCATTATAACTACGTTATAAAACGTTATATTTTTTTTAATCTATAATAATTAAGAAATATAATAATTAAGAAAATTATGTTGTTTTTTCAGGATTTTTAAGAAAGTTTTACTTTACAAGTTTAGTTTATAAGATAAATGAACATATATAT
>NW_017259190.1:4462728-4476762 GCF_001594045.1 Atta colombica
CGATAAAAAATTACAAAAAATGTAATAAAATTTATTTATTTCTCTCTCACAGAGAGAGTTGATAACTGATCTTTGCTGTAATTGAGGATAATATTCGTCTTTTGATGATTGTCGTCCGAGAACGACCACGATTTCATGGTTATCGTAGTGACTCTCTCGGGTCGGTCACTGATCCACACCGATGATCCCGAAGAGGTAAAAGTTTATACCGTTACGAAAGAATGCCTTCTCCTGTGCGGTCAATGCGCGCTTTTACGTGACCGGAAAGGTGCGCATAAAAGCGGAAGCTCACTCGCAGTGAGATAATCAGCTTGTGAATTATTCTATAGATCATTTTTTTTCTTCCTGGGATGAGAAAAACGTCTCATTTGTAATCGCGTGCCTTTGTAAAAATTTTATCTATTATAGAAAAGGAGTCTTTTTCTTTTCTTTTCTAATCCATAAATGGAAATACTTGGAGGAAAAGCCGTTCCATTGTCAAAGTCACGGAAAAATCAGAGATATTTCGAGCATTGTAACGTAGCATACCTGAGCATTTGTTTTGTTCAGAATTCTATACTATATTCCTATTAAAATAAACAATTTTATCGCATTTCGTAAAAATCTTTAGAGAATCTGTATTTTTCTTGTAAATGTAAATTAAGAACATATTGAGTATGGAATTTAAAAACTATGTGTAATTTGAAATTTCGGTATTAAATAAAAAAAGTGTGACAAAATAATTATAATTTTAAATTGTAAAAACATTTTATTTATAGATTAAATTATTTCTAGAATTAAATCAAACTAAATCAAGAATAGAAGAAAATCATGTTCATCAAATATAAAGATTTTCGCTTTTTTACTCAATAATGTCATTAGACTTATTAATGTCATTAAGATTCTTATCGGTTTGATTCTACGTCACTTTTCTAAGGATTAGATAGTATAATTGTCGATGATTTAATTAGTTTCTTTAATTTGTTTCTCTAATTTAGTTAAGAAATCTAAATTCTTAGTAATTTTATAAATTCTTCAACTCGCATGTGTATTTAATATTTTTAGAGAATCGTTTCAATAATGAAGCATGCAAAGTTAATAAGATGTCGAATAATCAAGCAATGATAATTATTGAACACAATATGTGATATAGTTATTATTATATACAATGATACAAACAAACGGAATTAGACAAAATAAGCTTTTGTATAAAATAAAGAATAGTAGGCAGAGAATTGATTTTTACTAATTTAAGTCACTTTTGCTTTCGATTGTTGAATCGTTCTACTTTCTGTGAATGTATCACGAGGTTCGTTGCATCAAGCGATATCGATTAATATCGCATTGCATGCAATCGAAATTTTTCATTGTCACGTACGATACAACGGAAGAGAAACGTCAAACTGGTTTATCGCGCTCGTTAGAAAATTCCATTATTCACACAACGTTATAATTCTCTCATTTGGCACTGCTTTAATTTCTTTGTCATACAAATGCAAATTATTTCCTTTAGATGTTTTAAATAATGATTTATTAAATAACAATGGTTGAAAAATTTGATTAATAAAAAATGCTTTTATATGAAAATATAAAATTAAATAAATTTCAAATAATTGAAATTGGCAGGATATATATGTCTTGAAAGTAATTTTAACAAAATTCAAGATTCATTTTCATAATTTTATAAAAATTATCGTTATGCAATTGAAGAGAGCATAATCAAAATTCAATAATAAAGTGCTAAAGAAAGAGTTTTCCTCGTTCTAGTATCTGGTATTGAACTCACTGGCGGGAGATTTCAATAGATTCAGCGTCCTCCATCTCGTTATCGTATCACATGCACTGAGAATGCTATAGGAAGCCACACAAATAATATAACATATATTTCAGTTGAATATAACACATTCACAAAATAGCAAAATAAATCCAATAATCTGCGATCGAGTCTCAAGACGCAAATCCAAAAAGGTAATGTGAAATACGTTGATACTGCGAGGAATATAAAAATTTCATTTTTATATTGATTATATCTCTATATCTATCTTCTTTTAATTTTTTTGATTTAATTTCTTTTAATTCTCCATAATCTTATCTCATCGTATTTTACTCATACTTTGATTTTTATTTCCTTAGAAAATATTTGTTTCAAACTGATAGTTTTCCCGATAACTTTGGCATTGACATTCTTCTACCAATTATTATTTGCAATGTGATAAGCTATCGTTTGTTGTGCCAATGTCGACTTCCAGAAGTCTCTTTGTTCAATACGGTCAAAATGCCAGACTCTCTTGGAGCGTAACGACATGCTCTCCTCATAACAGTACCTCAGGTAGACGGTTAGGTGCATAGAATGTTTCGAGGGTGAATTTTTCCACCTGTCATTGTTCTTTGTTCCTAAATCTATTCATAAATTTTGAATAAAATGATCGCCCAATCTTCAATCCTGACATGTTCAATTCACGATAATTTTATTTAAAAGTTATTATTGAAAATAAAAAAATATTTACTAAAAGATTTTTGTTGCCAGGAAGCATAAAGTTTTCTCGCATAAACAAGACTCGAATTAATCACAGAGATTCTTCAAACAAAAGTGATAATAAAATAATATATATCGACTATTCTTGATCCATTATAACTCGATCCTTAAAAATCTTTCATGAGTCATCCTAGATCATCGCTTACATCGCATTTATATTCAGGATCTACCTGAGTCACAATTCGATAGATTTCTATCTCTCGATTCTTGTTCGAGAATTGAACATTCGGGTTCGACGCGGATTGAAACGATCTCTCCTCCTCGGTTAGAATTTCTTGTCTGGACGCCGCGCCGTGCCGTCGCGTCGGGGCCCGCGACGCTCGTACGGAACGATGGCGACCGCGACCACAGCCGCGAACGTACAGAGGGGGACCTGACTCACCTGCCACGACGTGTCGCGTCCGCATTTTCCGGCTCCGAATCTT
The DNA here is from genome assembly GCF_001594045.1 of Atta colombica. Classification (NCBI taxonomy): domain Eukaryota; kingdom Metazoa; phylum Arthropoda; class Insecta; order Hymenoptera; family Formicidae; genus Atta; species Atta colombica. Next base: position 4,465,669 of record NW_017259190.1, read on the forward strand.
TTTTCGGCTCCTTCTTCTCGTTCTCTCACGCACTCAACATCCTACTTCTCCTCTTTCTGCCTGTATTTTTTCCGCTCGTACTCTTTTCACACGCCGTGGAAAAAAAAAAAGAAAATAATAACTTCCCGCTCCGAGATGGGTTCTCCTCTTTCTGGTCTCCACTCTTTTACCTTCGCACCCGCGCGCGCACCAGTTTCGACCGACGACGAACGCCCGCCGAACGAGACTGCAAGCCGAGACTGCCGCGACAGTGGTAGAGAACACCGCCACCTTGCTCGACCTGCGTCGGCCCCTCTCCTTCACGGCAGTTCGAGTATTGCTGTGTAAGTTACCTGGTGACCACGGTTACCTGCCTGTCCATTTTCCTGCGCGCCAGGTATAAACAAAGAAACACAAAAGATGTGATTTAAACATTAAAAATAAAGACTTGAGAATCAAAAATAAATATATAAGAATGGCCAATAAGGAATCATTGGCATTAAATTAATGAAGAACATAACATTTTGCAAAATATTATGTATTATTAATTAAAAGGCAAATATATCAGAATATTTTGAAGAATTTTCTTAAGAACTCTAGAAGAAATTAAACAGATGAAAGCATAAGTAACATGCGTTTTGTTTACACTAGTAGCAAAATTATTAGCACAAAATTATTGACCCAATATTTAATCAATGTATCGCCAATAAACTGCTACAAGTATAATAGTTATTAGAAATTATATTGAAGTGCTATTGAGATACGAATGTAAGATTATTTTTTTAATTGTATATTTTACAATTTTTATGGAGCCTGATCCGCCTGAAAGACCTGATCTTCATACATGTGTTATATCATATCATAACATTATTATGTGTTTATCTTTTTTTACTTACTTATATTAGTTATTTTTATTTACTTATTCTATATTTTTGTCTTTTTTTTTTAAGATAATATTAATGATGGCAATTTTACTTTTTTACTTATAGGTATTTTACAAATGACTGTATTGAATGATTTATTTTAAATACAGTTGAAAAGTTGTAATTGTAAAAATGCATTGAAAATGCGTAATAAAAATTGTTACATAAAATATTAAAAGACTTAATTCGCTCGATATTGCAAACATAAAAACTGAAAAAGTATAGATGAAAAGTATAGATGGAACATTTTCGTTATTTTTGACTATACTAAATCTTCATCAGCCAATTGAAATAAAAAATTTAAATTAATATATAATGTTTAAACGTTGGATGAACTTTAAGAATAAAATTTACAAAATCTATTGTATATATAGTCGCAATAAATTACAAAATTTTTTAAATTAACGTTTCATGGTATCTTTATGACATTGAATATTAATTTGTGAAGTTGAATATTAATGTGAAATATTATTCTAATTTAAATTAAGATCTTTCTTTTATTCGTTTTTTGATCCCCCATCTCTACTTTTTTAAAAATTGTTATTTTTACAATTTTATTTTGTAAGATCATTGAATTAGAAATTAATACATTTTCTCTATTATAAACGTTTTATAGTGATATATACTGTCTCATATTTTAATGAGCTTATTTTACTAATTGCTGTAATGAGTAAAAATTTGGTTTTATTTTAAGAATTCAAAGGAATAGTAGAAGAAATTATTTTGATATTTTACTTGATTTATATTATAAACATACACACAAGGATATATATATATAATATAAGAAATGTACATATAAGAACGAATCGATATTTAGGATATTTCTAAGTTGATCTGATTTTATTTCTCCACTAAACTATATACAAGAATTTTTTTCTTTAAGTAAATATGAAATATCTATTTCACTTTAATAAGTATGTACTTTTTGCAGTCAGCATTTTCGCTTTCTCTCTCTTCAATGCCTGATATATTTCTTTCAAGTGTAAAATTTTTTAGCATTCTAAATATTGAGAACAAACCTATTATCAACTGTTTTGGTTGTTCCGAAGATAAATAATAAAGATTTTACCTAATCTAGTTACTGTTTTTATCAGAAATTTACAAATTTAAAAGAAATCTTTTTAATGATAAAACGCAGTGATTAAGGAAAATAAATTTTATTAATTTATCAAGCACAATAATTACCATTATGTATGGAATCCTTTTGGTGGTCACGAAAATTTGTCCATGATTGATAACGATCATTTATTAAATAATAGTATTTCGAAGGTGTCCTCAAACATTATATCGCTAGTGGCGCTAGTACATTCATTTTTGAGTTGAATATACAATGTGTTCCGAAAGTTTTTGCCAATCGCTTTTGTGTAGATAGAGCGGACTAAATTGAGTCGAAAAGTCCTCTACCATTTTACAATTTTCGCAATAGTTAACAAGATATTAATTACTAAAAATTGCTAAATATTGATCTTGAATAATTTTTTACTCAAATATCTCTATCAACTTTAGATAGAAAAGCTGTAAGAGACAAAAGTCATTTATTTTCTTCTCATAAAACTCTAAAAACTTTTTTGGAATTTTTTATCAATTTTTTAGTACTGTATTTTTTTATTTTTACCAATGGCGAAAATATATTAAAAAATTTTGAAAAAATTTTGAAAAAATTCTCAGAACTTTGTAGAAAAAAATTGTAATTTTGCGGCAATATTATAAGATATTATAGCATTACAAAAATATACTTGGTTATGGAGTATTTATATAATAAAAAATCATAAATTTAATAATGTATTATCCAAATATTTATATTAATAAATCGCAGATTTATATCAATTGTCGATAATGTCAGTCGTTCTTCAATGTACGTAGTACTCAATTCGAAAATGGATGTACTGGCAGTAGTGTGCAGCTAAGGGATTTCGAAGATCCCATGAAAAAGACTCCAAAAGATCCTCGAGTGATCCCTCTCAGGAGTCTCAACTCTCCAAGTTTTTCTCTGCCGTTAGGCACAGCTAGGTGAGCTAGGCACTAGTGTTTAAGCAAAAGCTACTAGTTACTGGCTCCTTGGTTCCTGCTGCCGCCTGAGTGAGCGGTCGCCGTTGTGAAAATGTCAGCTCGATGGTGGTGATTCATGTTCAGTTTGTCTCGCGCGAGCGTGAAACGGTTAGACGTCCGTCCTGTGCTGCAATTAACCACGTTCTGCTCGGGCTGCGAGCAGGTGAGTGTGAATACGTGCACGTTTCTTACGCGGCACGTTTCGTGTCGCACCGGATGAACCAGATCGCCGTCATCGCCGATCCGTTAATAATCGAAAATCAGGTTAAGTGCACTCGAACTGTATTCTATCCTCGTTCATACTCCTCCTAATCAATCCCAACTAGACATAAATCAGTGTCTGCTGGCATGTCGTTCATGGCAGTAGCGGTTTCACGTTCGCCAAGTGGAATTCCCGCTCCCGCTGCACCTGTCAAGTGCACTTTCTAAAGCGTGACTCATACTATTACTGATGAAGAGTTAAAAAAGGCTGGAATGCCATTCTAAGAAACTGTCTAATTTATCAGCAGCGAGAGATATCTGCGATAATCTTCAGGTGACTTTTGTGTTTGTAGTCGATGGGATGGCAGATAAGAGCTTGATCTGGTTTATAACTTCATTATACTACAATGAGTTTATACGTGTAGAGTCTATACCTGAGGAGTAATAAATTAATAAAAGATGATTTATGCATTTTTTTAAATATATCACTCAATTCACTAATAATTAAATTTTTATTTAATTTTAGCCCTTAGTTAATAATTGATTGGTACTTCATTATGTATAATAATTTAATATATATATAACACAGATATGCTGAACTATGTTGAAAATAGAATATACTGGAAACTGTTAAATTATATAATTATATACTTATTGGAACAATAACATTTGCAATATTCTTCTGATAATTTCTTTTCTTACTTTGAACATATTATTATATAGTAATTATTTGTTTCTTTTTTGTTAATTATGTGTAAGGTATAAATTACATTAGGAGTATCACATCAACATATATATGTATATTGAAAGATAACAGATGTAAAGTCTATTAGGAACATGTTACTATGTGAAAAATATTATATGATAGCAGCTACTTTAATAAAATAAGTAACTACTATACTAAGGTTTTATGTGAATCATTGAAAAATTTGAAAATTTATATTTTTCAATAACACAAAATGTCATTCTGTTCGTTTCATTGATAAGAGTAATACTCCTCTAGGATGATGGAGGAACCATTGAGTCAAGGTGCCTCACCGTCTAGCGATGGCAACTTTTCAGCAGGCGGTGGCGGGGAAATCAATTCGACCACTGTAGTCAGTCTAGATGAGAGGATATTAGATATCACATCACGGCATTCCTTAAATGTTCTTAGAACACCTCCAACCAAAAAGGCAAAGAGAGTTCGATTCTTCCGCAATGGAGACAAATATTATACAGGTGTGGTGATGGCAGTGACGCCTGAAAGATATCGCAGCTTTGATAGTCTCGCGTCCGATCTGACTCGTGCTCTAGTATCGAGCGTGACCTTGCCGAATGGTGTACGAGCGATATATACCATGGATGGTCGTAAGGTACAAAGTGTCAGCGATCTGGAGGATGGCAAGTGTTACGTGGTATCTGGTCAGGGCGAAATCTTCAAAAAAGTCGAATATTCAGCATCTAAGGTTCGTCGTGGCAGCTCGCTGTCTGGATTACCACAATCGCCGGCAGCTAGCAGCGGTGGCGGTGGTACTGGCAGGCAGACCAGCGCCATTCCGTTGTGCGTAAAAGCGCGCATCGTGACACTGATCCGCCACGGTACCAAGCCACGAAAGGTGATGCGGCTGTTATTGAACAAACGCAACGCACCGAGCCTTGAGCACGCAATGGAAGCGATTACAGAGGCCGTAAAACTTGACACCGGGGCAGTGAGGAAGGTATATACGTTATCAGGTCAGCAAGTGACCTCGCTCGAGCAATTCTTTGAGAATGATGACATCTTTGTGGCTTACGGTCCGGAGAAATCCGTACAGGAAGATTTTGAGTTGGACTTCGAGGAGAGTAAGTATGTGCAAAGCTTCCGTCGTTGTCCGTGGAGTTCCAAGCGACAGAACGGCCCAATGCCGCGAATGCCGAGAAAATCTGGCAAAAAGACGCTTACTACGCCACAAGTCAGGACTCCGAGCCCATCATCTTTGATACTGCCACAACCTCTGAGAATGCATTATACCGTGGGACATATAATTGGAGATGGAAACTTTGCTGTTGTTAGGCATTGCACTCACAAGTAATTATTCCAAAATTTAATTAAAATTTCATATCATATATAAAAGAAATAAAATGCAAAATACAACACAATATTATAATTTATTTAGCTAGAGATATTTTGGATATTTCATTGAAAAAAAATCTCACAAAACATATTATGATAATATTTCAGATCTAGCGGTGTTGAATATGCTATGAAAATTGTGGACAAGTACAAGTGTCAAGGGAAGGAGACAATGTTAGCAAGCGAGGTAGCGATATTGAGGCAAGTTTGTCATCCCAACATAATCAGCTTGATTGCAGAACAAGATACTGCCGATCAATTATTTTTAGTCATGGAACTTGTTAAGGTATGTCATTGAAAGAAATTTAATAGTGTTGAAAACTAATTAACGATATACATTTTTAATTTAATTTATAATTGTAAAAATGTACTATAACTAAAATATTTGCTCATTTTTTAGGGTGGAGATTTATTCGATGCAATTGCAGTGGCGACGAAATTTTCTGAAGCAGAGGCGAGTGTGATGATTAGTCATCTGACTTCTGCCTTGGCTTACTTACATTCGCATCATATTGTACATCGCGACATAAAACCGGAAAATCTCCTAGTTGAGATGGATGGCAGTCATGTTAGATGCTTGAAATTGGGTGACTTTGGACTTGCGCAGGTAGTGCGAGAACCTTTATACACAGTTTGTGGTACACCTACTTATGTGGCACCAGAAATCCTCGCCGAAACCGGATATGGTTTAAAGGTATTGACTTGTAATAAATTTATTAAGTTTGGCAAATAAAATTAAGTTAAAATTTAATTAGTTGGAATACATATAATTTATATATATATTATATATATTCAAAAAATATATTTTTAAGGACAAGAATATAAAAATTATTAATGATAATTTATAAAGATGTGAAAAATATATAATATTTAGATTGAATATTTGTCTTTTAAAAAAATGTATTTATATGTATAATGAATCTCATATATATATATATATAAAAATTCCTTTTTTTTTTTAGATTGACGTATGGGCGGCCGGAGTGATCTTGTATATTCTCCTGTGTGGTTTTCCACCATTCGTATCGGTAGATAACGAACAGGAGGAATTGTTTGAACGTATCTTGAGCGGTCAATATGAATTCACATCGCCGTATTGGGATACGATATCAGATTCCGCGAAACAGCTTATCTCGAATATGCTGCAGGCACAGCCAGAACTTCGTTTTAGTGCAGAGGACGTATTGGATCATCCATGGCTCGCGGTAACTGTCACTAACATACAACATTATTATTGTACTTCACAAATTAGAAAAAATGCGTTGCCGCACCCGCATGGCTTAAAACCCCTTTCTCACTCTCTCATAGTTATTTAAAATGAGATTAGTATCGGGTGGTTATCGGCTATACGACACGTTTGCTATCACATTTATTAATTTGAGCACGATTCCTTCTCGTCATGCCATACTACATGGAAAAAAAAATTCAGCGGATTTATAAATGTAATATTTAGAATTCCAATAATAAGTTTGATTTGTAACAAAATCATCTCGAATTTTGAACTTTATTCAATTTTATTATCACTCAATCCATAAAGAACTTTATATAGTTTTGTAAAAGGAAATAATGAACATTTATAGAATTATATTTTTAACCGATATTGAATTTATAACTGATATTGAATTTATATTCTTACAAAATATTATATATTAAATATTCTATATTCCTATATAGAAATGTAATTATTTAAGAAATATAAATTTATCTTTCGCTTTATGCGCTGAACAAAATTTCCATGTTACAAACGTGATGCGATCGGAAACCTACTTGCCTCCTCTATCGGCTTTATTTCAAACACAAAACTAAGAAAGCTTTTGTAGTGGTTTGCTGTATCTGTAGCAGTGCTTTTTCTTTTCTTTTGCCCCGCCTCTGTATATCAGCAGAGCTTTCTAGGAGGCGAGCAGACCGCAGCAACAGCATCCGACACACCGGCGGAGCAATACTGGAATCAGCAGTGTAAGCCGATAAGAATGGCCACCTTCGAGTTCGACTTCAAGAAGCAGCGCAGTCAACGACAGGATGACGGTACCAAGACAAGAGCCGAGTGGAAAAGTAATATTGATTATTATGACGTACCGCAGTTTATCGACGCAGAGAAAAAATTGGATGAGCGAAATTACGATGAAATCGATTTTGCTAACGGCAATAGCAACGAAAATGATTTAGTAATTCTTAGTTCCGACTATCTTAAAGATATCAATAGTTTGAGTCGATCAATGCATGATTTAATAGACAATTTGAATGATAACAAAACGCAACGACGCCGTCTCAAATCGCAAAGTGCTACTTCGTCGCTCAATAGCATTCCAGAGAATTTGAACATATGTAATTATCGCAGCAATTCACCGATTCGTTGCAATGAAATCGCTGAAAAAACAGTCGCAATTTCTACGAATCATCGAGGCGATCGGAAAAACGGAAACTCGATGAAAGAATCAAGTTATCTTCACTCGAATTGTGAAACGCCGAAATCGAATAAATCTATCGTTATGAATCGGCAAAGTAAATGCAACCAAAAGAACTTGTATGAGGTGAATCGCGAAAACAGATTCGATAGCGATGACTTCCGCAATAGGAATGCAACTGCGTCGACATCAAGTGACAGCCTGACTGGCAACAGTTCTACTGGTAATGACATTGAGACTTCTGACAGTTTTGTAAACATTCAATTCGCACGTTTGTCACGTGAGCAAAAATCGAGCTCCACGCAAAGCATGGAGTCGACTGATAGCTTTGAGAACGTGAGTTTCCGGTATACAAATCAAAACAATAGTCTCAAGGATCATTCCTCACAGATTTCTTCAAAATTAGAGAATAATCAGGATACGTCTCCTGTAAGGATAGTGAAGACCGGTAGAATAGCTGTATGGAATACATTAAGATTACCTAAATTAGATAACGAGATTGATAAAAAGAATTGCAATAGTCCGTTCCGTAGAGTTGAAGAAATAGGCAAATGCGCAAAGAACGAACCAGTAAAGTTGCGGCATGAAAGATACAATACTAGGAAGAATCAGATAGATTCGAGAAGTGTCAAGAACAAAAGATACAGCTGTTTTTCTCCATGCACAACAAAGAGATCGTCCGAGGAAATCGGCAACCGCAGCGGTGGCGATAAAGTCACAACACGGAAATTCAGCTCAACGGATGAATTACGCGACGAAGTGAGACAGAAATCGGTACCACGAACAAAACGATTCAGTCTGTATTATACACCACAACCATTGAGGAAGACATATGAGAATGAATCAAAGATTGGAAGAATTACGTACAAGTCAGCAGGTCGCACTCAGAGATCTGAGATGAGTAAGGGAAGGAACGAAGAGGAGCTGGAAAGAGTAGAGAAAGTGGAGAGAATAGATAGGAGCCGAAGATCGGTGATTGATGCTTCAACGATCGCTAGTAGGAGTAAATCCAATAGGCAAAATGTTCATGTGAGATCAAGTGGCGTATTAAACACAACCAGGACGAAGTGATAACAAGTAGCGAAAAGTCGAAATAATTTGAGGATGTGTGAATGATGCACGATTAGTTCACGCATCAGAACGATGAAATCCAAAGTCTAAGCGCTTTAAGAATGAAGCAATTGCGGATTGGCTAACATCCATTAAGTTGATAATTTTTTTGTGTGTAGCGATCAAAAAGACGAAAAATGACGAAAACTATTTTCTTAATAATCGTGTACGCATGGAGAAAAATTTCACATCACTTTCAATTTTATTAAATTAATTACTAGACAGAATGACATTAAACATTTTGCGAAGGAAGAAAAACGATTTCGTATTTCTCTTAGATTTTGGACTTTGAGATTGATAAAAAGCATTGTGGCTACAAGCACTTTTGTTTTTTCTTAAAATTTCTAGTTTATTATAAATTACGATGAAAATGAAATATTAAATACAAACTAAGCAATTAGAGAATTATTTTTAAAACTTGGTATTTTTAAAACTTACTATCGAATAGCATTGAAAAATAATTGTACAGAAAAGTTGTTAAAAAGTTATACTTTTCATGCTGGAAAAAGATTCTCAAATATTTTGTAGATTATCCAATACAGAAAAATACAAAACAAAGCAAAACTTTTTTAAATTTATATGTATATCTCCATACATTTTTATTACTGTTAAAGATTGAATACCTAGCTGAGACAGGAGAGACAGGAGAGGAGAGACCAAAGACGGATATATAATCGCAAAGTGTAAGAGTTTTTAAGAAAAAAACTAAATTGAAATTTATATCTGCGCAAAAATTACATTTACCAGTATTAACTTCTAGAGTTAATCTGGAGAAAATGCTAGCTATTAAAAATCCCGGTTGCAATTCGTCCTTTTTTTAGATGTTATCTTTTTAGTTAGAGTAAGAATAATAAACTCGCGCGACAGTGTTAACCGATGATAATGTAATCAGTCCTTAATCGTCCGACAGTGGAAAATGACTGTGTCAATAGTACTGAGATAATAATGGATCTCGATAGTGAATAATGACGATGATTGAGATTGAATGGACGAATTTGGAATTAAGAACAAAACATGCCAAATGCATTTAAGTAGGTTATTTTATATCGGATGTCTATGTAAGTCTAGCTGTAGGTAAAATAGATGAAGTATTCGATCAACCCTTTCGGTTTCATGACGTGAAAGAGATTTCAATAAGATTCGTATTGGCGTGAAAGTTAATAGCAATTCTTAATTTATTTATACTAATATACATGTTTTAAACGAAAGAAATTTAAAGGTGAAAGTTATATCGAGTAGTTCCATAAGTGCAATGTAAGATCGAAAGGGTTAAGATAAAGAATAATCACTAGGAGGATTAAACTTCATTTTCGAACGATTAGCGATTAGTAATTGGTATTAATAACATAAGAATTTTTGCAACGGAAGACAAAGGGCGACGAATTGGGCGATTTTAGGATGCTGGATAAGAGTAGTGCACATTGAACTTACTCAAAGAAAGGCGAGAAGATAATTATTTTTGTAAAGGAGCCGCATTGTATATGTAGAGAGAGCAATAAATAAAATGTGACACTGAGAAATTGATGAACGAGTGCATGCGTTGCAGAAAAAGAAAGAGGATTATTATTAAAATTATTTTTGTAGATATTGATAAGGTGATGGCAAGAATTGACAGTATCATTTTTATCTCTAAATGGAAAATATTCTTTCGCAAATTTATAATTAGTTTTATCAAATTAGTGCAAAGAGCATGTTTTGGAAAAAAACCAAAAAGAAATTATATCTGTTATTATATAATGAATCATTTTGTAGTCAAGTGTATGCAATTATTTATTTAAAGTTGAAGTTTAAAATTTTTTTAATTTGGAAATTTCTAAAATATCAAAAGGATAAATTTTGTGAAATTTCGAGACTTGATCAAGTCTTGACTCAACTTTATCAATTGAAAATTATCAGAATCATAATCGCGCTCTTTGTCGCTCAAACATTGCTAATCTGTGGTCTCTTACTGCAGCGATTTCCGATGATTTTTGTATCGCGCTCGTGTGATATCTGTCGACAAATTGTGTACATAATTGTAATGACGTGTGTGTAAGACTTGATTACTCGTGAAAAATAATATTACTGTGATTCGTTCGCTCGTCATTCATTTATTCGCGTTTCTCATTATGGGATTCCGATATTTAGAATTTGTTAATAAACGGTAATAATTACTTTTTTGTTTCTCGTTCTTGTTTTGTTATATTGTTCTTAATGTAATAAGCATACCGATTTGCGCGCAATTTACGGTAGTTTGTAGGTTTTAAACGTGATTTACGCCAAAAATTAAGATGCATATTGTAACTTTAGCTATTTATATTATATTATATATTATATTATACATATATACATA
>NW_017259190.1:4476862-4491293 GCF_001594045.1 Atta colombica
ATATAGATAGATATTCGCAAGCAAATCTTTTATCGATATTATATAATTTCAAATTCAGCTATATCTGTTTCGTTTACGATTTACAGGAATAGAATAAAAGAAAAATGCAATACCTTACGTCAATATGTTGCGAATTCATGTTTATTTTCTCAATATGCATTGTACAAATATGATTAATAAAACTTCTAATAATTCTTGAAATTATTCGTAAAAAGTAAGTTCCGTTGAGTCTCGATTAATGGCCTAATCGGAAAATGACGAAACGTATTTAAATTTATGAAAGATAATTAATATATTATCAATATTGTTTTATTACGCATTAAAAATTTTGTTTATTATAATTTTTAACAGAATTCTATGTTTGAATTATTTAAGACTTTAATTTGCCATTTCGGGATTTTCAGACATAACTTTACACGAATTTCATTTTTGCACTTTTTTTAGAGAGTGAATAAATTGCAATATGTACATCTCTTATCTCTCTATATAATTGAGCATTAATGTTCATGCGATACTTAATGTGGTACTAGCAGTTTCTATTTTATTACTGTTTCAGCTATTCGAGATTATTAAGCAACACACATCATTATCGTAAATGCACTTATAACTATTTATAATGTACTGCCACGAAACTTATATTGAAAAATATAATTACAAAATTCCATGGCTATCGGATTTCGATTTTCTACTTTATTCCTTCCATCATTTCTATGTTAATCATCAAAAATTATAAGATAAGTATTAAATAATAAAAATATTTAGAATTATTACTTTCTATATATATATTTTTAGGATCAAAAACAATTCAATGTTCTATTTATCAGCTATGTACATAAAAAAAAATCAAACTAAAAATCAAATTAAAAATTTAAATTACTTAACACATTCGTTAACACATTCAAAAATTAAAACTAAATTAAGATTATATAATTTAAAACATAATTTCAATTATTTATAATTGAAGAATTATTATATAAAGGAAAAGAATTGCTAATCAGATTAAAGTACACGAGAGTATAACTATTCCTTCTTAACAATGTAATATTTTATATTTATAATGTGCTTTCACTTTTTAATTAATTTTAATAAATATTCAAGTATAAATTACATTATTATATTAACAGTATAGATTTACACATTTGTATCAAAACGGAGCAATATACTAATCAGGTGTAACATTGAATGTACTATTAGGACTAACATATTAATTAATATTAATTATATTAAAATATGCGATCACGTTTTATCCATGTACCGTTATTTTATTTTTTTACATATATATTTCAATAGTTTTATTGTTGACGTAGTTCGATGTGTTGTCATAACGCGAACGCGAACGATTTGTCCTTTGTTTATTTTGAACACATGTGTGGTGATCTTCCGCTTTCTCTTTCCTCCTCCTCTCCATCCTTCCTATATTCACATCGCGACTACACCACTATACGACTACGTAGTTCGGACATTCGTAATCATACTGCATTTTGCTTGCTCGATTTTTGCACCGAAAATCAATCCTGTAATTCATACAATAACGTGAATGCCTAATTGGGGGTGCCTTAAATTACATGGAGTGCTAATTAACTCGTGCGATCGCAAATAATTGTTTGACATTGTTCTTCGATAAATACGTTCATATATATGCTGTCCCAAAGCCGAAATATTCCAGCCATCTCTCAATTTTCTCGTCCTTGCATTACAGATATTGATATCTTTAATTGTCGACCAATTATTAATTATATTAGCGTTGGCCGCATCAAAAGCATCAGGCAGAGAGTAGTAGCTTAATTAATTAACATCAATATATCATCGTAAAATAATTCATTGCGATTGAGATCGTTGACATTTCTCAGAATATGGCGGAATAGTTTTCGTTTTCGCGTAGCCGCGTGAAGTTGGCACGATTCGCGCGATTCAAATCTTGCGTTTCAGTAGTTTAGTTTAGTCCAATCGCGTCGCGCGTTACATAGGTGTGTTTCCGTGGTGTTTCGCGTCGTTTTACACGTTAGTTTTTTTTTCATTTCAAGTACGTCGCGGCCCGTTGCGGGTGCAAATTGATCGCCGGAAGTCCCACGCAATATCCCGAAAGATCGCCAAGTTGATAATTCGGTGTAAATTGCGAGTTTTCGATCGGTTTGCGCGAGTGAGTGAAGAAGCGTTCAGTGCGCGTAATGGCGGAACTGTTGGCGGAACAATTACGGCGACGTAGACAGGTATGGAATCTGAATAAATAACGTTTCGCGTATGTATTGCATGATACAAATATATGCGCATATTTTTGTTAAATTTTCAATATAGATTCAAAAGTATTAAAGGCTCTAGTCTCAATTATCAAATTGAGCACTGTATATTAATTATGTTAATTTTTGAAATTATTTGACATTCTTAGTATCTAAGGCGCAGTTGCATCAATATCACTTTGATTTTTAAGCGAGACTTAAAACTCCTCTGTCTCGTTTTAAAGCCAAGAAGAGACAGCGACAGAAAGGGTTTTAAGCTCACTTAAAATCAAAATAACGTTGGTGCAATTGGGCTTAAAACGAATAAAACAGTATCAATAAAGACTACGTTCAACAAAGACAGCGATTTTGCAAATGTTGTAAAATGTTTTAATATAATTAATTTATATTATATCTAGATTTAGTGAAAGGAACTAAAAGCAAGCATATTAATTATATTATATAAATATATTATAAATATGTTATAAAATTTTACAACAGTTACAAAGTTGTTTTTCTGTTTGCAACCAATCAGCGTTAATCGGATAAAACATGAGATAACATTTCAGATATCTCATTGTTAGTCGCTTTCCATTTTCACACAAGTGATACCGAGTCTAAAATATTGTATTATAAAATTATATACAGTGAGTACAAAAAGTATTATATATATATATTCGTACAGAGAAAATATTTTTTAAAAAAACTTTATTTTTAAAAAGGAAATATTATCCAGCGAGAAATGAATTAATGTCGAATTAACATAAATATGATAATTTCAACATCAATTTGATGTCAATGTTTAATTGACGATCATTTCTTGTTGGATAATTATCAATTTATTCATAAAGAATAAAATAGAAACTGTATGTTTCTTAAAATTATTTATATTTCAAAAAGATATGTATTAATTATACAAAATATATTATCTGAAAAGTAAGCGAAAATTAAAAATTGTATCTTTTGTTAAATGCTCAAAAAGTATTCGTACGAGAAATTTAGCTTCTAAAATCAGAAATACATGCAAAGCTCGTTTGTTTATGTTAGAACAGAATGTATTCATTATATAAAATTGTTGATATTTATTTTCTACAAATAAGATTTTTTATAACAAATTTTCTCATACGAATACTTTTTGCTCTCATTGTATATGCATGAGTATTACAACGTCACAAATGAGATTTGAAAATTATCCAAGTATATGAAAAGCAATTTATTATTAATATTTATCTGATGTGTCGTACGTATAGTACGTATAGAAAGAAGAGCGAGAAAAAGACAATAAAACAAAAATCCGTTGAATATAATTCGAATGAGTGTCGTCGCGACGCGACGGCCGCGACGCCATCAGGTAACGGATTCGCGAGGTGTTCCCCCTTCCCTCTCCCTCTAAGCCACTACCTACTAGGTTCGCGCTCTCCCCACCACGCGGTCTTGCGTCTCACCGATATCACACGTCACACCGCCACACCGCCACACCGGCTGACACGGCGCGTGGCCGTGCTGTCGCGTAGTTGGTGTTTGCCGCTTGAAATCGTTCGATGTCAGTTCGAATGTCATGGCGCGTCATTCCGTCCCGATTACGTTATTATTTACATATCGAGTGTGAAATCATCTCTCTTCTTCTCTCTTTTGTGATACATATCGGTGAGGGTGTGCTTTTTGTCTGATCACAGAAGCTGCAGAAGGATACATATCAACGAGACGTAGGATACACATCGGGCACGAAGCCGCGCTTAGATCACGTGAGTGACTTAAAATTTCTATTGTGGTGATGGTGATACAGCTTTTAGTGTATTGTGTTATGCGCCGAAGCTGTACATTTTAAGAGCATTCATTTATTTGATTATCACATCCCGTGAAATATCGTGAGCCACCCGATTAAAGATCAGCTGGTGATCACTTCGATGGTTATTTAAATGAGACAGTCAAATAATTTTCGGCGTGAATAAAATGAATTTTATTCTGTAGTATGTTAAATTATGACACATATCGCGTTTGTTTTATTATATTTTGATACATTGAATGCGCCGATTTTTTAATTATATTAATTAATCCAATTGTAGTTTAATTAATTAATTAATTTTTAATAATTGTTACAGTTAAATTATTTGGGTAAAATTGAAATTATTATTATTATTATTATTGATCGGTAATATAATAATTTTTTATTTTATAAAAAATAATTACAATTCTTCAATTAAAAAATTTTACATTATTGTCTTAATGTCTTATGGTGAAATGTACTATCGTAAAAACTGATGCTGTAAAAACATTATTTTCTCATCGTATATTGTTTATGCTTGTTATATTACGCTCGAGTAAGAAACTACTCGAGCAAACGTGTAATATTCCGCGCGCGAAAATGGCAATTTTTTATGTTCAAATATTAACTCAGCGCGTTGTGTATGTGCGTATCGCGCCATGTTATTTATATTCACTGAGTTTACGAAAAATCTACCCTCGCGAATTGGACGACGGCACGAAGTAACATAATAATCACAATCGAGAATATCATACGAGCACGAGGGCATAAATTGAATGTCATATTATCCCTTTTTCGTACGTAATTTATGTGAGGAAGAAATGGCAAATATTGATATAACATTTATTTCATTAATCTTACGTACAATTAATAAAAACTCATAATTCTTTTTAAAGATTAACAATTGAAAGAAGAAAATTGAATTATTTTATTATTTTTTTTTGTGTATAATATAAATTTTTTGGACTTAATTATGAAAATAATTTGCGTAGCCGAGGAATAGCATTTTCAGAAAATATCAAAACTATTCAAATTTGCATATAAATTTAATAATATATACATATATATGGAAATATTTTTTATATCCAGATATTTCATAAAACTGGAGGATAAGTCCAACAGACTTATGTAACAAAAAGAATAATGCAAAGTTTGTGTGTAGGTTTTGCGCGTGACGTGGCAGTTGCTACATTTTCACGTCATTGTTTGTGTAGGAAAGACACAAACCGTGGAAATAATTATTACACTTTGATCCCGCATAAATGAGGAATTTTGTAGTATCGAAATTATTTACCATATCGGAACACCTGCCGCGATTATTATCGGAGCGTAACGGTATTTCTGCGATGCATATATGTGTTGTCGTCGTCATCACTAGACTTTACGCTCAAACGCGCCGCTAATGATTGTTCTGCGAACGTTGCGTCACGAGGACGTTTCCCGAGGTCTTTCGAAATACTACATACTCGAGTTCATATCAATTTACGCCGGTCACGCTTTTAACGCTCTATTATTATTGCTATCGCGATAGCGATAGCGAGCTTTACTAGTTTTTACATGAATCATAAAATCAGGTCATGTAATATATTTCTATGTAATTAAAACTATTGTTTGAACATTTTAATATATATTCTAAATTATATTTTTATAATACCTTAAAGATATCTCGTCAAAGTGAACATTTAAAACTATTGGAATTATTGGAATTTTTCTCAGAGATCTTTTTATACAAATTTATATTATTTAATGTTATTATTATTTTCGAATTATTATTTCCTAAATTTCATTCCTTTTTTTTTTCATATAATCAAGCTTTTATATTTAGTTCTTCAATTCTTCAATTTGTTAGAAAACCGTAAAAATACCGCTTAGGATGTAGAATTGTGAAAGCATGAATTATTCGTATGGACAAACAGCTATGTCAGGCAGTTCATTTTCTTTATTACTGGAAAGTAAAGACATCTTACATCTTGTCGTGGCATAATTAGGCAACTGAGAGAACCGATGCGATTACCAAATTTGGCAATTCCTGGCTGATGTGCTTTTGATACCATACGGTTGCATAATGTATCTGCATAAGCATGCATACCTGATTCCAAATATTGAACATATTACGCGCGTTTAATTTGTCGTAAACAGATTCTTTCACAACTAGTTCATTTTGGAAGAATTTTGCGTTCCTCAAATTCCGATAAAGTATATCGAGAATTCATATAATGTAAAAGATACGCATCTTCAGTTTTATATGTGTTGTATAAAACTAAACACATTTAAATATTTCGCATAAATAAGGATTAAACTGTCTTTGTTTAAAATCTCTTAACTGTTTTTGTTTAAAATGTCTTAAAATAAAATTAGTATCTAAAGTGCGTTCTCCAATTCGATTGCACGCGGCGTTATTAATACAAGTTTGCTTAATTAACAAGAATTAAAATTTTTTGCTTTTAATTTTTTATATATTATTATAAAAAAACTAAAAAAACTATGCTGGTGTCACACATTCACACATTCACAGAGAAAGAGGCATAAAGAAAAAAATAGAATGTTGACATTAAATATACGAAAGCCAAATCTGGCGTAGTAATCGATCTATCCAGTCTTTAGTCGACTAAAAAAAAAAAAAAACATTTTAAAAACAGACTTTGGCGGTAGCAGACGGACGCGTGTCATCCATCGACGCAAAAGGGTTATGGATATACAGGGCGCGTTTATTTTTGCACGTTGATCGTCAGTGTAAACACGAGACCGCCTGTTTCGGCGCTTCTCCTATCCGGTTCGAAAAACGATGCGTAGCAGTTGTGTGCCTTGTCTAGGGATCCTTTCGATACTTTCATCGATCTTCGCCACTTGAGTCAATGGGACATTTGTTATGAATTAGGGAAGAATCGCAATACAAAAATTGACTGCCTTTAATTTCTGAATATAAATATAATTTTTATTATAATTTAGAAAAAATAACGAAAAATTATTTAAAAAATTATTAATATTTAATAAAAATTACTGATTTAATCTTCATAAATAAAATTAGCGTATTTTTCTTAAACAAAAATAATTATGTTACATTGTTTTCGCTTTAGATTAAAAAAATTGATATACGTGATAGATTTAATATTCATATTTATTAAAATCTGTTTTTAATTCTTTTATGTCTTTTCCAGTTGATGTTTTTCATCTTTTTTATTCACAGTTTTTCCACGCCATCGATTAGGAATCGTTAAGTCAATCGGCGCGTTATTAATTATCTCGCGTGTTTGATCAGAGAAAAAAGTGACTCCATCCTTCGAAGATCATTAATCTTAACTACGTTTTGTTGGACGAAACACTCAACGATCGTAATAATTAAAAAAAAAACATATACGTGCCTGACAGAGATTACACGAAACTCAACCATTTAACTAGTATAAAAAAAAAACAAGCAAACTTTAGATAAGATTAAAATATTATTAGATGTTTCAAATTTATTCTATTTTAAATCTTAAATATTAAGATAAAATAAAATAGACAAGTATAATTAAATTGTATATTCAATATGCAATTGTTATACATTATTAAATATAAATTAACAAGTTTTTTTATTAATTTTTACAATATGTCTATTATATTTTGATAAATTTTTTCTCTTGAGAAAACATTGCAATCTTAGCTCTGAAACACTTAGAATTTATTGGCAATGTTCAACTATCTCTGCTGAATGTATAAAGGGCACATTAATCGCTGCGTTGTACAAACATTTTTTCTCTTTTACAGATTAAAACAATATTGCCGGTAATATTTCTTCGTTGCTTGTTTATGATCGCGAACGTTTACACACGTTCCGGTGTTCCTATTAACTTACTCGTATGACTCGCCACTAATTTTTAGGAACCGGATTTTTTTTCTTTACTTATTTGAATACGATAAAAGCGCGAAACTGCAGTTTGCGATGGAATTATAGCGATTTTTATTACGATTTTTAACATTACAATACTCTATATTGTCGGCGGTGCTTTTATATTTTTCGGATAATTTCAATATTTTTACTCTAACATAAACTCAATATGGCTTTATAATATAGAAATGTGAACAAATTTTGTTTTAAAAAAGTTATCTAAATAATAAATAAAATAGTTAATTAAATTATCATTCAAATTAAATATTTGCATTAAAGATGTATTTGTATATTGACTTTTTTATAAAACAATTGCTAAATATTTTGCATGTAAGACATCAAACTTTTGTATCGCTGTTAATAGATTCCTTAACATATTCAAAACGCTCTTTTCTTTGGCTGTTTTCGATATTGATTATATTCAATTTACACGTCAGACACTCTCCCGAAAAAGTCACTCACTTTTTTGTGTCAAATCGCGGATTACGATTCTTGGTTATTTTGAGAAAGGAAAACGCGATCTTCCGCTTGAACGTTTAACGCATCGGCGTTAATTTGTTGGATATCCGTTAGAGTATTGTGTTTAGACAGAGCATAGCGTGCTTGGCGCACATATTTTACGGCTACGCATTAAACACACTCGCTGATGAATGTCCCGACATTCGTCTGTGGCATAATTACCAGGAGATCCCCCTCTGGAATCCTTCTCTACCCTCTCCTTGCGTTCCTTCGCAGCTTGGGTTGATTTAATTTTTTTAAAAACAGAAACCTTTTTATTTTTACATATTGTATAATGTTATTAATATTAATATCATTTTTTTTTTAAACATTTAATTTATCATATATAATTATGTTTTGATTTATTTGTCAGAATAAGATTATTCCTAGATAACCAGTAACAAAATAAGCAATCACGACAACATAAATGTTTTGTAGCCGCAGGAATAAAGATTAACCATTGATATAAGTCATCTACATGTAGCACCGGTGGCGCACGTCTCCAGGAATGTGTTGAACATCCCCAGGCATTATATAGGACTAACGGGACTCACGAAGCACGAATTGTAAGCCCAGCCAAAGGTTACGACATCTTATCCCGATCGCGATCGTACCCTGTAGCCATGTTACTGTATGTCTTGTTCCTGCTCTGCATATTTCTCTCGATTATATTTTTCATATTCAAAAAAAAAGGTCAACTCTAAACGGCTGTAATGTTTATAGAGTACGGAAGATTTTTAGAGCAGATAGAGAGTAACATGACCGCAATATCGTCGCTGAAGATACAGTGACGTGTTGACGATGCTACTCACGAATAGTTTCTAACATGAACATTTAATGCATTAATATATTAGATTACTACTGGACCATAAATATTATTTCAAGATCTCAACCCTTTACTGACAATGAGAGAAATTCTATGATGGCAATATATTATTTAATTCATTTTGTTCATTATAACAAAGAAAAAATATTTTGTTTAAATTTTTGTTAATTAACTAATTAATTTTATTAATGGATCATATATTAATATAATATATGTTAATATATGTTATGAATCTACATACAATATATTATACAATATATTAAAAACTAAAAAATGGCATTTAAAAAGTTTTTCATAAAAAATACGTTTTTTAATAAAATATTTTTTTCTTTGTTATAATAAACAAAATAAAATAAATAATACATAAGAAATAATGTATTGCTTATAATAGAATTTCTTTGATGCCATGAAGAGTTTAAATAAAATATAAGTATCATGAAAGATCATAAATCTGAATTAACGAAGCGTATGATTTCCCCTAAGCAATGTGACGATTGGAAAGATGTCAAGTTTCTATCAAAATCAACATTTTTTTTTTATTTGGTTCTTTTGATTGTTTTGGAACATTTATTTTGATCGACAGCTCCATTATGACCAGCAGCTCACACTACTCCAATGTCATTAATATCTTGTCTCAGTTCTTTCGAGAATACTCTTAAATTATTGTCATTCTTATCAAAGCTTCCTTCGAGCGAACTCTTATAAATCAGCTTCTCTCTTTTTGTGTGTTAAGATAATATGATCATTTTAGTTATATGAGCTAGCTAAGATGGTATCATCTTAGTTCTATGTTTGTATTGACATTATGTATGTACGTATGTCGGAGAAGATTATTCCACAATTCTTCTGATGAACTTTCTTTGATGAAATATTAAATTTTCTAACATTTAAAAAATGTTTACATTTATAAAAGAATCTGTAAAACATAAAAATCGAAATTATAATTAAAATTAACACATTATTTAAAAAATTAAAATAAGAAGTAAAAAAATAAAGATAAATATTTATGCGTATCAAGTAAAAAAAATGTTATAATATTGATAATATATGTAAACAACTTATACATTTAAATACGTACATTTGTACAGTTATAGTATTGAATATGACAATAAAGAAAGTTGTTTGAAGGAGATCGAATATATAAAGATGCTGTTAGTGATAAAATTTCAAAGCTCGTAAAATATCAGTCTAAAAGCACTTTAGTAAAACATCGCGTGAACGGGTCTTTACTTCGAAGAATTAATGACAACGATATATCTAATGATACGCATAAACAATAGTGACAATGCTTTCCTTTTCTCTTGTGTTAGAGATACAGAGAGTGCGCTGGCTCTTTATAGTTCTCGTAAAACGATAAAGACGTCTACGATACACAGTAGGCAGTATTAAATAGTTCTAGTTCGCGAGTGTCTTTAATGCACGTGAGAGCTAAAGAAGACCCATAAAAAATCAAATTTTTTTTTTGATAAAAAAGTTATTCATGTCTTTGATGTAAAATACAATTTGTTTTTATAAATTTCATATTTTTAAATAAGAAAGTTTTAATTACATAATTATTACTTTGATGTATTATATATTCTTAGTAATCCATATAATTTTATTAATTTTGTACGTTAATTGTATACATATTATAAATGTCAGATACAATATAAGTAAAATACTTATATGAGCCTTCGCGGTTTTGATACATAAATAGTTAAGTTCGTATTCGACTTTTACATTGAAGAGAACTCAAACTCAGAGTCGAAATGTTTGCAGTTAACTTCGTTGGTAAGTGCATTCCAATTAATTGCGAATTATATCTTATCGTTTTATAAATATGTATTATTTATGCAACTGCAAAGGTTCATGTAGTTATTTTATTTTATTTACATTATACTCGATTTATTCTTAATTGAAGCTATAAAATTGAAGCTATAAAATTTCAATTTTAATTAAAAATTGGAAAGAGAGAAATTTAATTGGCTAATTTTAGTTGGCTAAAATAATATTCGTAGCAAGTTATTCAATTTGAAATTTTTAAGTGAAAATTTTTTATAAAATGTAATATAAAATTTACATGTTGCTATTTTGAATATAGAATATTTATTGTAAAGCTCATATATTTATGTTAGTTGAGAATATCGTTCCATTCACCTATGTAGAAGGAGGTCACTAAGGGTCGAAAACACGTTGGAATCTCGGGGGAACATGTGAGGGGGGGGTCAATGGCGGAGACGGCTTTTAAATCATCGTGGAATGAGTCGACTCCTTCATTGGTGGTCCCCACTATCGCGGCCGAGTTATTAACGACCGAAGTCTATAAGTAAAGAACCGCCCTTCGCGGTTGTTAACCGTTTATTTATTTGAAAAGTTATACGCTTATTACACCCGTGCATCACGTAAACAATCACTGGCACATGGCAATCATTATAATTTAAATATGATATATCATACTCACAAATGATTATCATAATGAATTATACGAAATATTTAATACAGAATATGAAGAATGTCAGAAATTAATATCAGTAATTATATTATAGAAATTATTAGTAAAAAAGAGCTGAAATCAATATAAAACTCAGACATAATAATTTAGTATATTGTCAAATTTTTTTTCAGTTGACTGCATATTTTACAATTACTTCCTACAAGATTAACATTCATAACATACTAATGTCAAAATTAAATTGCATTATTATTGCAAAGCCAAAATCATTATTATTTGAGGACTGTCATGCAATTAGCTCGCGACGGGTTTATTCTCAGGGGGTAACAGAGGAAGGGGGCAAATGGCTGTTTTGCATCGCGTGTTTCGCGGTATAATCACGAATTGTTCAGACTACAAAGGCTAGGCGAGATGGAGATATCTTCTAATTTACTCGCTTTGGACACATTTAACAGGCATCTTGGGACGTACACAATAAAAACGTTTATCTGGATGACGAATTTAATTTAATGCATAAACTATGTTGCTCTCGATATCTTAATTATCAAACTATTTTCCCTCCCCCCCTCCATGTTGTCATTTTTATTACAATAAAATTGGATAATTTTACGATTTTATCTGGATAACATTAAAATGATATTCTAACAACATTTTGGTTTGTAATTAAATTAAAGAACTTACATTTAATTAAATGCAAAGATACATTTAGCCATCCTTTTCATATCAGAAACATCATTAATCATTAAAGAATTCGCTCGATTGCAATTAACTCTTCTTTTCCTTCCATTAGAACGATCGAGTTATCTAATTGCGTGCTGTGTGCAAGATCGAAATCGAGATCGACTAAAGCAAAGCGAGATGGAAGGATAGAGAATTCATTAGAGATCCCTATTTTGCAAACATCGAAAGACATTGGAGGGGTAGAGGCTAAAGGGTGTCAAATCAAATTTCTCTGCAGGTGGCAGACGGACATCCGGGCGTGCGAATCAATCCCTATGTCTTCTCGTTTTTTTCCTCTTTATTTTTGCGTCGCTCTCTCGATACACTGATTCAACCATCCTTTCGAAGGTCGCCGACGGTTAAATAAACTCCGAGGTTCTGCGAGTGGACCTTTCTACGAGTAGGAAAAGGAAGTAGAATGAGATTGGCTGCTAGGGCGTCTCTTCTCGTAGGGCTCTACGTAGATAAATGGTCTGTTACGCTGAACTTCTCTGATAGAGATATTAATCTTTCTCAGAGCACTCCCTGCTCTCCTACTTGATACTCCCTTCTTCTTCTATTATTTCCACATCGTATGGTATCCTTCTGCTTTGGAGAGTGTCTTGTCTTTTGCTCTTTTCTCTTCATTGATCTTTTTCTTTTTATTTGTTTATTTTTCTTGTTCATTGTTGTAATATAAGAATAAGAAAAGTGTTTAGCGTCTGAATTATGTATGATTTTATTTTTATTTAATTTGAATAAAAATATAATATAGGAAAGTATTATTAATATTTTGAATAATGTTATTTATGTTATAAAATTATTGTTGATAATACAAAAATATTTGACTAAATTTTATAAATAGATGGATAAATTTTATAAATGAAATAATTTTTGTAGATGTTCTTTTCCATTTTCTTTCTCACTTCTTTTTTGTTTATATATTTTTTTGTTTTTTAATAATATTTCTGTTCTTACTTTTATCACATTTAAATAATTTATTTTAATAATAATGTTCGTTAATATTAAACTAATCTTTATCTATGTTATTTTTATTATTATTAAATTCTTAATACTTATAATTAATGATTTCTGAAATACGTATATGTCTTATGTACATATATCGTTGTATTTATCACTATATTATGTTCATTTTAAGATATTATATAAACTTTTTATCTCGTTGTCCTTTTTTTCTTTTTTGTTCATACTATGAAAAGTGGAATATCATATGTCCACGTCAGAGGGGTGAAAAGTAACACAAGGGCTCACATTGCAGCTTTGGTGAAAGTCAACTTTCTACGTGCAAACTTTCAGCTTTTCCACCCCGACGCGACGTGGAAATAACTCTCGGCCCTTCGATGCAATACGCAGTTTTCTTTTTTCCATATATTACATACAGGTTATCCTCGCAACAAACGTATCCTAGTGAATTACGTAAGAGAGAAAGAGTGAGAGAAGGGGAGAAGAAGAGAGACACACGAGAGAACATTCTTTTGATTTTAATCCGATATACGCCGATAAACAAGGATTTCACTGTTTTATGATTTGTATCTCTTTTTAGGTAGTTCTTTTTGTAAATTTACACACACACACACACACACACACACACACGCGCGCGCGCGCGCGCGCGCGCATACGCACGCATTCAAAAGCGAAAAAGAAGCACAAAGAAAGAAAATATCCATTAAAATTCTATAATATATAATAAAATTAGTTAATGTTTAAGTTAATGTTTAAGTTTTAATAAAAAATACAATTCAACTTTATACATAAAAATATATATATATAAAATATTGTACTTTATATATGCGTAAATTTTAAATTTTGTTGTTAAATCATTGTGTTTATAAATTAATTATATATTTATTTATTTTACGTTTAATAGATGTTCTCTCTCTTTTAGAATTTCTCAGAGAAGTTTAATGTCTTACCGATATAATGAGTTTTCACGAAGAATTCTCATGAGAATACCAGGACAATTTTGTTTACGTCACTAACAGATCAAAGGTAAATTAAATTTTTGCTCTTTTTACTCTTTTTTCTGCGTTTCATGATATCAAAATTTGGCGAAATCAACTTAATCTTTCTGAAAAATATATTGTACAATAGAATTTATAAAATATAT
>NW_017259190.1:4491393-4492469 GCF_001594045.1 Atta colombica
GCCTTAGCTCGCATTCTTCTTCTCGCTGTGTATATATATATATATATATATATATTACTTCGTAAAGACTAAAAAAATTTGTTTAAAATTCCTTGCATCTATCTGAAAAAAAGCAATATTTTGATACTTCTGCTAATAAGTACGTTAAGTACATTTAAAACATGTACTTGTTAGAAGCGAAATGTCAATACCGTTTAAGAATTGTAAACGCGTCTGAACTCGAATGCAAATGTGACACATGCCTCGATATTCACATATACAAGCGAAGAGGGAACAATATAGAGTTCCATGGGGTAAAATGTACGGTGTGCGACGGTATATCGTAGCCAAGGTGGGGATAAATCGATAGCATAAGGGCTTTCCAGACCTTATGGTGCCTTCTCCTCTTTCTCCTCTTCTACTTCTCCTCTCCTTTTTCTCTTTTCTCTCTTTGTGTTTCTTTTTGCCTTGTTTCAGTCTGCGAAATTAACGCGCGTTTTGCATCGCACACTTTATACAAGGAACGAGGGGTCTCCTTAAATGAGAAAGAAAGAGGAAAATAAGAGACGGAGAACATTTTATCCCTCTTTTCTTCTTCTGTTAACGAGTCGCAGTTCGTGGTCGATTTCACGGAATTTTATCTCGCGATTCTCCGCTTCCGGTGCGGTTTTCTTTCAGTTAAAACTGCTTGGAGGCGGGAATGAAAGGGTTGAGGTTGAGAAACCGCAAAATGCGCAGGGAACATGTGGCGTTGTTTACGTGTGAAAATCGATATTAAATGAAAGAGAAAGGGGAGGGAGGGAGAGAGAAGAGGGGTATCAGCTTTTTTCTTTCTTTATGCACAGCACTTCACTTTGCACGTGCTTAGCACACATGTTCAAGGTGTCGACCGAGGGATGGTTCAACCCTTTATTGTAGGATGTTTTATTACTGAAAACAGCAATGTTGATGAAAGGGTGAATTAATTCGAAGCTTACTAAATTAAGATTTGTGACAATGTACATAGGAATCGCTGTAAAATTTGTTGAAATATTATTAAACAAGCTTTTTAATAATAATTATGCACTATTATTAAATTATTATATATATATATATAT
>NW_017259190.1:4492569-4497150 GCF_001594045.1 Atta colombica
TTTAGTATATGTAGAATGTTATAAATATTTTTTATAATACACAACTTACGATTTTTTAATAATACCATAATAAGTTTCCTCACTGTATCTGAAAATATTGTATATAAACATAGAAATTAAATAATTCTCAAAAAATAGGGCAAATCTAGAAATTCATGCTGTTTCGCAAACAAATGTTTCCGTACTGATTTCCTTCGATTTTATGGATACGAAAAGCGAAGCTGGGGGAGTCGGTCGGATATAGTGATTAAAGCGATACTTCCGGTGGTTGTTATCGAGCCGCAAAGATAACATCGCGGCTCTCGATCACTGTCAAAAGTAAGCGAGCGTACACCAGAGGAGCAATACCCATACTGATACATCATTGGGGTACGACAAGCCCCACTTCCGTCACATACGACACATACACACACTCTCTCTCTTTCTCTCTCCCTCCTCCCTCTTCCTCCTTCTCTCTCTTTTAGCGATGTCACTAATTAGATGCACGACTACATCCAGCCAGCGATAGACAAAGAATAATTAGTGCCAACAGGGATAGCAGAGAAGGAGATTCTGTCTGAGAGACATGATAAGACAGGAGTGATAAGAAATTGAACGTGGGAGATTTTAATGAAGCACAGTTCGTGTTAAAGAGAAAAAATAGCGTAGCTTTTTTAAAATAAATGAGAAACATTTTTTTCTTGAATGAGTTTATTTTTGCTGATGCGAAAACTTGAGCTATGAAATTATTATTGACATAATTTTCGTAATTTATAAAAACTTCTTCTTGAATATCCATTATAAGCTGCCTACTAGAATAAATATGCTATAAAAAAGATGAAAAAGATAATCCAATATTTTTATTCTTAAATTAATTTTAATTCTTAAATATAATTTATACAGACATATATGTAATTAGTAAACTAATATTATATATTATGCTATTATTATATAGCTTATAAATAGAGTTTATACAATAATAGCACATCACGCTGTTTATTTGTAATTATATATGTAAATATATGTAAATATGCTCAGTTATTCTAAAGTATTCCAAATTAAATATAAAATTGGATAGAATAAAGTTGTTGTTATATATATATTGAGAGATTATCTTATTTAAAGTATACGTAAATGTGTATATATAGAAGACTAAATATGAATTTAACAGTCAAAACGATTATGTTTTTTAAAACGGATAAATAGTTTTTTAAAATGGATAAATAGGAATCGCGTACAAACAACGACAATCTACATGTTCCTTTACTGTTTAATTGTTTTTGACATAAAACTAAATAAATAAACTTAATTAAGATAAGATTACAATTACATTTCTCATGGAATGTAGAATGTTTGGGACTTCCTTCGATTAATCGAACGTAGAGCGTAGAGGACAGGAATGGAGGGCCAAGGTCTGACGAAGAGAGTAATGTAAGGTCGTTAGTTTCCGGTCGAACGTGCTCGTAGTACAATGGAGTGAGTCTGAATTGGTCACGATGCAGAGGGTGTCTTGTCCGTGGTGTCTAATGAGCCTCGACGTCGTCGCACTCTCATGATACTCTCGTATTTTAATGCACTTCTCGCCGCTTCCGGCGAGAATTGTCGTCATATTATATCGCCATAAATGGATTAATAGCAATGCCGGACGATTAACTGCATTTACTGCATATGTATCAGTTTGATGACCTTTCATAGACTTTAAACTTAAGAAATATCCAATATTTTTCCTTGAAACCTATGTCCTTGAACTTTAATAATTTAAGCAAAAATGAATATGTTCTTTAGATAAAATATAGTTCAAAACTATTAATTTTTAAAATAATTTATACATATTTAAACAACTTACTCCGACATGCATCGTTTAAGTCTTAACTCGGTTAGAAATTTAAAATAATATTGTATAATTCAAGCGTCTTCGATGAATTTACGAATGTTTATTTTATTTAATAAAATAAAATAAGTGCATAATGGAATATATTTGTTTTTTTAAAATATAGAAAATTGTATGTCTAATAGTTATTTATTTATAAAATAAAAGATTTCATATATTAAAACAGTAACTGAATTTTTCTCCAAATCTTCATTACAAAAAATTTATTTAAAGAATAGATTATGGCAATAGGGGGTACTTATTAGATTAATTAGGAACTAGAGAATTTCGAATTCTGTGTTTCATATTCACGGAATTCACGGAAAATCACAGTGTATTCGTCGCATGTAACTATCGATCGCATTAATAGCGAATGGACGCGAGAACAATTGTAATCGTGGATGATCCGTGACTACGCGTGAGTACCGTGTGTCCATTTGTCGCGCATTAACAGTGTTTATGCTCATAGCCGGCGGGGACAGTCCGTACATCGTTAATCACGACGAATTTGCTGTGATTAATTATGCTTTTCGCCCGATTAGCTCTCTCCTCTCCGTCTCTCGTTCTTCTATCTCACTCTTCTCTATCTCTTTCTTTGATTTATGTGACAATAATATTATTTATTCATGAAAATTGTAAAAAGCAAATTAAAATTAAAATTTGAATAAAATTTGCGTAACTTTTATTTTTAAGGATTTTTAAGGATTTTATATGTCAATTTTCTCTTAATCTTTTGACGTGTTATAAATATTCTAACTCATATCGAACAAAGAGATTTGTCGGTGATGAAAACATAAAATTTTTGCTCGACGGCTGACGAGGAAAATAGCTTTTACGAGCTTGCACGGTTTTCCTCGGAAAAACGTCGGCGAGAAACGGGGTGGATCTCGAAAGAGAGATTGAGGGAGAGAGGGAACTAGAGAGAGGTCGTCCTCCCTTCGACCGGATATGTCATTTGGTACCTGGGTCACGTACCTCTTCGTATCGACAGGCCAACCAGCAGCCAACCAGGCAGTCTCTACTTCGTTGCTTCTCGTCACTGCGCGATTCTCGGTCCAGGATCTCGGCATCGTGAAACAATCACGGACGTTCTCTATCATTCATGAAATGTTTATTTTTTCGAATTAAATTTAATTATAGATTAAAAATGCATTTTAGAGAACTGACAAAGATGTGATATTCTCAAATTTTTTTTTTCTTTATAAAAGTAAAACTAATTAAATATTAATTTAATATTTGTTACAGGATATCAAGTGTCTCGCAGTGATGGTACAGCGATGAGCTTGCAGGCCCATGCACCAGCCCAACGCTCTGCGAGGTACTCCCCTCAGGAGACCATCAAAGTAAGTCCGTACCAAACGTTTCTTTACTGATATTTAAGAAACATTATTGATAAATAAAATAAATATTCTTGTCATATTTTATAACACTTATCTTGCAACAATGATATTTTAATTTATATTTCATAAAAATTAAAATAAAATATATTTTGAAACTTCTTAAATATAATACAAGTGCATTAGTAATTTTATTTTACGATTCCTATAATAATTGAAGTTTTTATTTCACTTATGACATTTTAAAAATATTTTTCTAGAAAAATGTATGAAATTGTAGTAAAATATATGTAATGTAAAATATGTTTACAAATTTCTTTTCTTTTATAAATTCAACGTTATTTAGTGACAAGCAACATCTATTTTGCCTTTTTCTGCCATATACCTCGTCTTTTTCCGGACAATAATTAACAGCGGAATTCGCTCTCATGATGATAACGCGTGGACCACGTACACTCCGTTTACAACCCGTGTCGAGATTAACCCCTCATGGCTGACTGTACACAGCTTGTACCACTCGACATTCGCGCTATAAAGCAAGAGAAATAGAAGAGAAATAGAAAATCTTTGAAGTCTAATATGTGTTCAAAGAGGATTAAAAATATGAGTGGTAATACTTATTAAATCATAAAGTAATATTTACGTAGTAATAAATAGAAATAAATTCTTAAACTATACAATTAGAAGATTTAATAATTTTAAAGCTTCATGATATTGTGTCATGATATTGTACTGTAAAAATAGAAAAATTGAACAAACATAAAAGTAAGAAAATATTAAATTAAATTTTTATATAAGCATTACGTATGTACATACATAACTGACATTTTAGGGCGTGAATTGCTTGTTGTAAATATGTATTAATTTTTAAAAAGATACCGCAAGGAAGATGCGACTCGCATAATTTTTAACGCGTACGCTGTTACTTCTAATGATGATCATAATTAATATTCCGCTCCATACAGCAATGACCTTGTCGCACGAACCCTATGCGTAGTCAGATAATTTTCCACGCGGATGCTCTTGGGTCGTTGTCTTCTTCTCTCTTTCTCTCCCTCTCTCTCTCTCTCTCTCTCTCTCTCTCTCTCTCTCTCTCTTCTCTCTGTCGCTGATGTCATCCTGGTGAAGGACTTTGTAAAATAAACGGAGTAGGTGTATAAAAGCTCCTAGCTCATCGGGATACTAAAGGCTCTTAGTGAAATTTGATTTTGCAGAATTATAATGAATATAAAAATAATTATATATAAAAATGAATAATTGTGAACTAAAAAATAATTGTGTTTCTACAAAAATTGAGTTATTGTTATCACATTTACGCTTATTGAAAAATATCAACATGCTATTATATTATTTATCAAATTCTATATTCTAATGTTAATTAATATATATATAAAA
>NW_017259190.1:4497250-4505867 GCF_001594045.1 Atta colombica
TACATAATTATTTTTTAAATAATAAAAAAATTAATCAATTCTTTATATATAATTGATAGGGTTAATAAATCTCGAATAATTATGAAATTATGACTATTGTGGTCACTATTATCGGTATTGTTTCAACCTCCTATATTTTCTAATCCCTTTTGACTTGATTTATTAAAAAGAAGAAATTACGAGGGTCGAAAATTCAGAGGAAGGTCGTGCATGGGAGATTCGCAAGAAACGCACGGAGGTGTGTGGTAAGATTCTGCAAGCGTAAGCCAATTTAGTGCGTGCTAACCCTCCATCTCCTGTTCCTTCTATCTCTCCTTATAAAGACCAATTTACACCATCCAGTTTTAAAGATTAGTCAGTCAGCATCGTTATTAAATATTAATTCTTTCGTTAAGATTTTACAAAAAAATCGAATATTCAATACATATAAACATGATTTAAAAACGTTTCTTGAATTCCTGAAAAATCAAAATAAATTAAAGCGTTAACTCTTACATTATCTTAATTAAAAATTTATTTATATTTTTACATAATTCTAAAATTTTTTTATTACATTGGCATATAAAAAGGAATTATAAATTGTAGCGCGTATGAATATATTTCATAATACGGATACAATTGTAATATATCGCATGATTTTAATAATGAATGATCATTTGTATAATTATATTGTTTCAAAGGGAATTGTATTGCAAAAATTATTTTTTTCTTTAATTTACGTAGTTTATTTGAGATGAAATGTATAAGATGAGCTTAAGTTCGCGTATCATCGTAGCACGTCAAGCTAGGCGTTATATCTTTAATTATCCGCGTAGTCGAGGGATGAAGGAGGACTCGAGGGATGCTGCGAAAACTACCCAGGGGGTTGCAAAATGGTATCATCTCATTTTCATGGTCGGGGCGTGGCTCCTTCTGGTCACCGGAAATCTCGTCTTCCTTCCGTTTTTTACCAAATATTCATGTGAAGATATCTAAATGATATTATAAACATAAACAATGTGATATAAATAAAAATTTTATGTTGCACTTGAGCGACATAACATTACATTACATTATAACATTACCAATCGAAATAAAAATATTTTGTAATTTTAAATAATAATATTTGCATAACACATAATAAGAATTAAATCAGAGAAAAATCATATTGGTTAAATACAGACAGGTTTAGATATAGACATATCTATATTTTATACTTAAGAATGTAAATTACGTAAAAATTATGTACGTAAAGATTAAATTAGATGATAAAATAATTAAAATTTTATCAAGTAACGTTATATCGTCAAATTCTCATTAACTTGAAATTCTTAAGAATCTTCATATTCTAACATTTCTTATTACTGAAAGTAATGACGCAAAGCACCGTATATATCTGTAGCTTTAATTTCTTCACGCATAAATACGTAAAAGACTCGTAAAAGATCCTGGGTTTGGAAGAGGAAATCCCTCGGAATTTAGCGGGTGTCAACGCGGAAATTATTGCAGGAGGGCAAAGGGGTTGGGAAGCTGAGAAGACTTGAGGGAAGGATCGGTATTTGCACGAAAATATCCCTCGAGCATATTCACGCGCATGGTCAGGCATCGATTAGCCATTCGCAAGGATCGAGTCTATCATTCTTCCCTCTCTTGTTCTCGATATATATTGCAGCTTTTTTTCTGTTTTTCTCAACATATTGCACACAGTTGGAGAGCGGTTATCGTCGATATCACATGAAACGAGTTTCGAGATATCGTCGTAAGGTTTAAGATTTTTTTCTTTTTTTGTAAAGCGTCGATTAGATTATCATCTTCTCCGATGCTTTCAGGTTTTATTACTTCTATATGTATTGTTCAGGAATTCTTTTATAGGGATTGATAACTGAGAAAGATTTTTCGAAAAAATAAAAAAGTGTGAGATATACATATATTGCAATTATTAAAAAAATATATAATCATTTTCTAAATAACTGTGACAATTGAACTAATAATTGAATTATGATTATTATAATTAAT
This sequence comes from Atta colombica, assembly GCF_001594045.1. Classification (NCBI taxonomy): domain Eukaryota; kingdom Metazoa; phylum Arthropoda; class Insecta; order Hymenoptera; family Formicidae; genus Atta; species Atta colombica. The sequence continues at coordinate 4,499,246 of NW_017259190.1, forward strand.
AAATATAAGAATATTATTAAAAAATAATATTAAAACATTTCTAAAAAATTAATTAATAAAAAATGTTACAGATGAAAATTGTTAATAATAATAAATTGTTAATTGTAAATTGTTAATATAGATATATAGATATATCTTCCCGTAGCATGTACATGCTCGAAACTTTGACGAGTAGTCTTGCGGTTGATTTGGCAAGTTTAACTACCAAAATTTATGATCGTTGAACCGACCAACGTCAGTTACCTTCTGTGTCCCTCAGAATTATTAATTAGATGCGAGAGAAACTAATTTACGTACGCTGTTTCCGAGGGTTGCAAATCCACAAGGATATTCTATGTCTTCACTAGGTAAATTTCTTCACTAGGTTCTCTTCGGTTTAAGCAGTATTTGCTCCAACATTAATCAACGAGAAGAAATTGTAATATTAATCCATTTTTTTTTTTAGTTACTTGTATACTAAATATTTTGTTTCTAAATTTTGTCATAAAATTTGATTAAATATCATAAGAATACTTAGATATTATAACAATATCTCAGTATTGATATTAAATTCTTTTTTTTTACATGATCATGAAATTTTGGAAGATATTGAATTTTTATCAGAGGCATATTAGCATAATTGTGAATAAGATCGATTACGATTGTAATAAAAATTGTCTACAAATTCATTACATTTCAATGGTATATTTAACGTTGTTTCGACAAATTATTCGAAAAATTACGCGAATCATTCCATATATCGATGCACGCATGTTACGCCATAAAATCGTGCTCACGATAAGGGAGACACCTACGTTTTTCGCAGCCGAATTTTCCGCGCGTGTGGTTATGTGACATGATAAGCTTTTAATCGAAGATTAATATTATCAGGATTTGACTGTGGAGCCCCTGCGTTGTCACGCATCGCGATTAAGAGTTGACCTTACGTGCCACTGGCTATTTTCTCTCTCTTTTTCTCTTTCTTTTTCCTCTTTTTTATCCTTTAAGCCAAGGGGTCTCGATAAATCCGCAGAAAGAAAAAATAATCGTCGCTTTTGAATTGTGGTTCACTTTTTTGCGTCAAGGAGACACAATAAATTATAAGTTTCCGGTCGCAAGTGATCGTCGGTTAAAGGACGATCATAACAGACTATTAATTATCATTGGGGTGAAAAAAGTTTACATATATAGCCTTGGATAAGAAATGCGCTAATTTCCCCCTATATTAAATACGTCGTAAATCGTCGTTCTTACGACGGCTTTATTAGCTTGCATGTGTACATGACGCTATTTTGATAGCATCGTTGATTTTCGTTTCCAATACGATTGTGAATAATTTATGTAATTTAAGATTCTCTTTTGAGATTTTATTATTTTTTAAAAAATATTAATAAAAAATAAATATTAATGAAAAATGAATAAAAATAAAATATTGATTATACATAATGTTTTCTTAAATTGCAGTTTGTTACAAATTGAAAATTTTTCTTATTAACTGTTTCGGTTTTAATTCGACTTGTTAAATCTATTTTTTAATTATTTTTATTTCTTATTTATATTAGGCCATGCATATTGTATTGTAAAGAGAAAAAAAGAGATTAAATATAATCATTTGAATTCTTTTTGCGTCTAGAAGTTTCGAGATTTCCGAACCAACTACTCTTGGATGTTTAGAAGTGATTAGTTCGAAGATGCATGAGGTAGTAATTCTTTTCAGTCGAATAGCTCAATTTCATTGTGTCTTCAACCCTCAAGAAGCTAACAGGCTAACAAGTGAAGAAATCATTTAGAACACGAAAGCTTCTTTTTTATCAAAACATCGATATTTACCACACATCTTTATGATTGTTGTTATTTTTGTATATTTCCATATTAAAATTTTGGCATTACTTTAATATCGATAACGTTATATTGTCATGAATAAATTAGATAAATTGTTATGTTTAAATATCTTTAGATATATTTAGACAAAGTTTACAAACAATTAGAATTTAATTAGGGAATTATTTATCATTCCATTTTGTAAAACTTTTTTTATTAAAAATGGTTAAAGAAATAATGTATTAATCATCATTTTTAATGTTAAAATAAAATGTATATGTGTTTTATAAATTAAGGCGATCACATAAAAGAATCTTTTATTGAAATTAAAATGACTTTACAATAATTTTAAATTTAATGATAAATTTCAAAATATAAAATAATATTTTAATATTTTTTATAATTTTAACATTCTGGCACTTAGCTATACGAAAAGACTTCATTTAGATACTGATTAATGAGAGTAATAAAATATATTATCATTTTGTAACTTTTTAAGTTAAATAAAAGTCCTGAATGTTGAACTTTGAGTAATTTAGAAACTTTAGACTTAAAGTAGCATTTCACGGTTTAAACGATCTCTAAGTCTCTCCACAATCCGAGCAATCACATTTAAGTCCCAAAAAGCGACCGGCTGATTGTCCAGTAGAACGCATCCTCGTTCGAGGAAGACGATGACGACGACGCGTGTAACCCTGAGAAAGTTTCCGTCCTTTAACTCTGCCACCCCTAAGAATTGAGAATCGATACCAGTGTCGCTCGGCGCGGTAGCGGAGTTTCTGCAACTTTGCTTTCGGGGGTTGAAGAGCGAGGGGGTTAAAAGAATACCTCCAGAGCTGTGCTTCCAGAATTCGGGGGTTTCACGATATTTATGTGACAGCAGCTGTAGGCGCTCCAACCCCTGGCTCAGGCTGTTTCAAGGCATGGCCTGTTTCAAGTTCTAAGCTTCTTCGAGACCAGGGTGTGCGATGAGGATGAGGGGTGGCAGCAACCCGAGAAATATCACTTGTAAGGTGCAAAAAATTGTACAGAATCCAAACCCTGATTTAAAAAGGGTAATTCATAGAAAATGACAAATTTGCATTAAAATCGATCAATTAAAACAAAAATAGTAAATATTATCAGGGTTTAAAAAGTAAATTTGTAATTTTATTTTAAATATAATTTTATTTTATGTTTGTGTGTAACAAATATATGTTTAGACATGAATTTAATTTAAAAATATGTCAATTTGTCTCATTAAGAAACTAAAAAAAAAAAAACAATTATTTTTATAAGAGAAACAGTAGTAGAGATATAATACGCGTCCAAAGTTATAATGCCGCAATAATTTAAAAGTATTTAGTATTCAAATGAACGAGATGCTCGTATATTCCGATTAAAACTAACAAGGGTGATAATGGCAAGGGCCTGTACCTCGTTTTCATATGATAACAATTTCTTATAATTAATGGTCTCAGATGAGAATTAATTTAAATTTAACTCTCTTAATTTTTATCAAAGAAAAGACAACATTTATTATTTGAAAAAAATATCTAGGATATATTGTATTAAATTTCTCGTTGAGAAATTTTGAAATCTGTTGTTTTAATCTTCTTATCGTTACACAAAAAATTTTGTATAATTTTTAAATTATACTTTTAAGGAAAGAAATATAAAAAGACATTCACTAAAAAATTATATTTGTAAGTTTTCAATTGTATTTTATTTTATTTATGTAACATTCTATAATTCTTATAATTATATTTTTCTTTAATGACTTTTTAGTTTATCTTCTATCTTATTTCAATAAAAGTGAGAGAGAGGGAGAGAGAGAGAGAATCCAAATCTATTTCGTTTATTCGTATTTTGACTCGACTAGTAGTTTGGAATATGTTCCAAGATGGAATGAGCGGAAAGTTTCTTGATAAACCCGGACATGGATCTGTTTGCCTGGGGGTTGAATTACCATTTTGAGAGTGGCGAAGGTTATGCGGATAGGATGGACGCACGTATATATACTACGAGTTGATAATGATATTATAATTTGATAACCAGTGCGCGTGCGGATAAAACCCGGGCATCTCATTAACGCGCAGCTCAATTAAGAAACTTTTCGTCGTCAGCCGACCAAGATAAAAATTTTGGTTAATATATCCGCGTGACTTGCATCGACTTACTTGAAGCATGCTTTGATATTTTAATTAATATGCTATCGAAGAGAGATTAAAAAAATAATAATGCAATGTATTATGTGTAAATTATTTTTAATTTTTGTATTATTTTATTTTATTTTTATATTTATAATTATGTATAAAAAGGTAAGCAGTTTAAAAATTTCTGTATCAAATAAAAATATATTTTATATAAATGCTTAACTAATACAAAATTATTGCGATTATTTTTGCTGGATTATTTTCTCTTTTTCTATCGTGGATTAAAAAAAATACTTGCCTACGGTGGAGGAACGAACTTTTCAATACTGTAATAAATATTTATTTTATAATTTATAAGCTTTATAAATTAAAGTTAAGCGTTTCTTTCTACTATTAATTTTTTAATTAATTTTTATAATAAAATGAGACAAATATTTATATTTTTCATGCAATCAATACCATTCACTACTACGATTGACATTTGTGCTTGTGCTAATGACTGCACATGTGGCACTATCCCGATAGATCAAAGCACTCACATAAGGAATGATTGATTGCTTCCGACATTAATGTCGCATCGTCGTTATAGTTCAGTAATTTACAGATTTATCGAGATATCATAAGAGCAAACATTTACAATTGTTTTCAAATTCTTGATGAACTTTATGGGATGCAATGTTCTTATCATGATTGATTAATATATTATTCATATTTTTAATAACAATCAATATTTTACTCTAATTCAGCTGACAAGGTGATATATTATTTTAATTGTAAACGAAATATAATTGGAAAAAAAGTTAATAATTTTTCATTTAAATTTCAAGTTTTCCTAATATTATTTAAAAACAGGATATATTAATTAGTTAATTTATTCTTGAAATTTCTTGGGAGGGTCAAAATGTATCTTGCGTGTTTGGAAAGGAGTTTATAATATTATCTCCGATCGCGGATGTACGGTTATGCGTTATCGAATTTGCGATATGTAACCAGTGACATGCAAAAAATGGTCTGCATGCAAGCGATTGTGAAAACATGCGTGATACTATGTGACTCGGCTCGAAGACATAAAAATGGAAAAATGAGAAATTAAATATTCCGACAGCAAATAAGCACGCGATCGAGCTTGAGTAGACTTCTTTTACTTCGTTAGTATTAATCAGTAGCGTTGACGTATGCTTATTTCAATTTGTCAATTCCTCATTGGAGATGTTGACAAATTATCTTTTCTATTTTTTATTTAAAGAAAAATTACATTATTATCTTAAAACATTGATGTATTTAGATCTTAAAATTAATAATCATTAATATTAGAAAAAAATATTAAAAAATAGAATTTTTATTGTAAATATATAGAAATTTGAATTAAATATTTAATATTAGGAATACGTTGTAATTATTATTAACAATTGTAAATTTAAAATAATATCGAGCAGATTAAGAAATGGGGATTATGGGGATAATGGTTACGCATTAATTTAAACGTAAGAATTTTATGATCTTAATAGCAATATGAAAATCGTTCCACTTAATGTCGTTTCTGTCTATTTAATTAGTCGGAAGTGTCAAGTATAAAACCGAAAGAGAAAGTCGGAGACTTGAGAAAAGTCGGGGAAACTTGGTCTTAATATGATTTCCTTTATCATGTTGCAGAAAGAAGGAAGATATAAGTTAGAACAAGTTTCTCATCATTACAGTTATATTTAGAAAAGTATTGAATTGATCGAAATTTTAAGAAACAAAATTATTATTGAAAGTATCTGCTATTGTTAGAATTTTTTCAAAATTACAATTGTATTTTCATGGGAAGAAAAACCATGTACGTATTAAAGCAGTGTTTAACTGAAGAAAATTGAAGAATACGTACAAATAAAATTTCTGTTTTCTCTTTTTTTATTATAAAACTCTGTTTAATTAGATTGCAATTATTTCTGATTTGATAAGAAAATATTATTTTTCCTCTGATAAATATTTATGCAAAATAAAGTAAAATTTAATCTTTTATATGGCAAAAAGATTTCCAAATTTGAGTAGCTATCGAAAACAGCGACTTAGATTCTTTTTGTTGGTCATGGAAAGTGAAATTTCGGCAGGGAAAGTGACTAGGAAAACATCCCCTTGAAACTTTAAAGTCAACTTTCGCTTTTCCATCGTTGATCGCCCTCCCTCAATCCTCCCGCCCCTCTTTCTGGTTTCCCTCTCTATCGCTCTTTAGGAGTCAAGGTAATGCTCAGCCGCAATAAACGCGGCTCTCGGACAAAAGTTTTACTGACTCGGAACGCGCATGATCTAACGGCCACGTGGGAAAATCCGCCCCCATGAACATGAGAACGTGGTCGGGGGCTGCAACCATTTCCCGCCGCCGTTGTCACATTGAAGAGACCTGTTTCCGCTTTTCGATAGCAAACATTGTTACGACGAAAGCATCGAATTGTTATTTCTATCAGAAGCTATTTCTCGATTTGTATTTTAGCAATTATATGTTCTCAAAATCATCTTAGATTTTATTCACAATTTTTTTAAGTCGTAAAATCTTTGGATGTACGAATATGATTTTACCTATGTATGAGATTTTTTATGCTAGTAATAAATTTAACTTATAATCAGAAAATTTTTTTAATCATAGGATTAAATCTTTTTAATAGTAATAAATAATAAAATAAATAAATAAATAAAAAATAATAAAT
>NW_017259190.1:4505967-4521218 GCF_001594045.1 Atta colombica
CATACTTTTAAAAATAAATAGAAATTTATATTTCAGTCGATATTTAATAAATTAATTAATTAATAAAATAAAATATGATAAAATATTAACGAATATAATTCAAATATCTTTAAGTGAAATCATATGTACAATCTTTTTTTTCTTAACAGTGATTTATTTAAAAAAATTTTTACATAAAAATCCATGAGATGAGACATTGAAAGTAAATCGTGCTGATATAAATTGTGTTACTGGCGAGTTTCTATTATTCACGGGCTTTGCCTTGAGAGCACTTGTATCGGAATTACCTCTCGCCAGATGGCAATGCCAGAAAGAACGGCAATGTCCTCTTTTCCTCCTTCCTTTTTTCGGGAAAGTCGCAGGTAGCTCGCGTAACTGATGCGGGACAAAAGTTTCTCGACGACTCGAATTAATGGCAAATCCATAGTAGAATACTAGCTCGGTTTCCACCCTCCACTGCTGGCCCTCACGATTTGCCTCCGGAGCTCCATCTCTCGACGGGGTCGCAACTCTCGAGCGTTATGACCAGCTACAGTGATTTTTGGCAACTATATTTGTTCCAAAAAATACTTTTAAGTTATTTTTGCAAAAATCAAATCATTTAGTGCAAATATTTAGGATAAACTTTAAACCACACAATGTATCTTGTATTTTTATTTTATATTTTAAGGATTTGAAATTTTGTCTAAAAAAATTGCAAATATTGCGAAATAAATATATGTAAGTTACATTAAAAAATTTTTTCTTTTTTATTATAAGCTATTATTTATAAGCTTATAATAAAATTATTAAAACGTGAAGAAATTCGATGAAGGCAAACATTTTTAATTAAAATAAATATTTGGTATTAAAATTTGATTATATTAATTTTATAATATAGTATGTTTTATTTTATATAAATCATTCTTTCGATATCGTCTACTGCAAAGTTTACTACGGTCGGTAAGAGTTTTATCCAACCGATGAATAGTTATGAAGGATTCCCATGAAATTCCCATGAAATTTTTCTTAATATAATCGCTAATATTTGCAAAATCAAAATACAATATTATTACAATTAAAATTTCAAATTGCAACTATAATTGCTTATAAATATGCTTATTAAATAAAATACGTTTGCAGTATGCCATTAAATAAGTAATAACTTATGTATAGTTATATAAATTATTGATAAAAGATGCATTTTGCTCAAATAAAAATTATTTCTATTAGTTTTTAATATGCAATATTGCGTCAAATTTTATTATATATTTCTCAATAATTTATGACAGTTGTTTCCACATTTTTTTTTAGTTAGTCTGATCAATGGATTTCGAATATGCAATATTGTGTAGTTTTCATGCATTTACGGATCAGCTAAATGACGCGTGCAATCCGCAGTTTAATCCGATTCGAAAGAAGGGCTACGCAATACGCACGTATGGTTCAAAATACGATGCGGGAGTGTGCAGGCTTAATCTTCGGGTACATCGACAGGGTGAAAAGGAAGGGAATGATGGGTAAACCTATAACGGGATACACCAGGATTATAAGTTGTAAGCCTCCCCGAGCCGTGAAATCCTATTCGTTAGTAATGCGGGAATTTGCGGCCGAATAGGAAGTGGACCCGGAATTTCGCGGGCTAGATAGAGATTTTTTAAATTCCGTCCTGGCCCAATATTAATCAATTATACTATATACACCTCGAAAGGATAATATATCGGAATATTGTGCTATTAGATTTTAGAAAAACTTTTAAAGAAATCATCAAAATTGAATCTTCAATGTTAAAGAGATAATTTTTTAGATATCTTTTTACGGATAAATTTCTTGTTGAGTTCCATTGTTTTTATTGGTACAGTGTATTTTTATATTCTTTTTAAATAGTAAAAAAAAAAGATATTGACTTTAAAACTATTCCATGATGGTTGCTCCGCACAAGAGGGTTGTCACCCTATCTCTTGCTAAAGCAATGAGTTTGTATCCAAATGCTATTCATGAAGCGGTAGTCGGACGCAACGACAGACATTTCTATTATAATATCAGAAAAAATAACGCACTCTCTTTTTTCTTATCAGTTTTGTTCGATTTATAATATGATGTTCATTAAGATATTTGCGCTGATGAATTTTATAGAAATATTTTTTTTCAAATTGCTGAAGTGAAATTGTAATTTAAAAAATTAGACAATATAATTACAATGAAAAAAATAAATATTAGGTGTACAACTTTGCTTCCGCCGTTTTTTTTCCGAAATTCGAGACTTTATTGTAAAAAACTAGTTATACATTTATGATTCAAAGTATTGTCCATCGCTGGCCAATACTTTCTCCCATCTTTCGGGTAGCATACGAATCCCGCGTCGAAAAAACTGGTCATCTTTTGAGGCTATCCACGAATCGATCCAATTTTTTACTTCTTCATAAGACCGGAAGTGCTGGTCAGCCAGGCCGTGTGCCATTGATCGAAACAAGTGATAGTCAGAGGGAGCAATGTCTGGAGAATACGGCGGGTGGGGTAGGACTTCCCATTTCAACGTTTCCAAGTATGTCTTGTCCACTTTCGCAACATGGGATCGAGCATTGTCATGCTGCAAAATCACTTTATTGTGTCTCTCGTTGTATTCCGGCCGTTAGTCTTTCAATGCTCGGCTCAAATGCATCAATTGCGTTCGATCGCCTGTGATGTTTCAGTCGGTTTTAACAGTTCATAATACACTACGCCGAGCTGGTCCCATCAAATACAGAGCATGACCTTGGACGTTAAAATCACCGTTCTTGAAGCGTTGAAACCTTTCACGACACGTTCTTTCACTAATAGCGGTCTCACCATAAGTATTTGAGAGCATTCGATGAGCCTCAGCCGCAGATTTCTTCATATTGAAGCAAAAAATTAAAACCTCCCGCAAATGACGAGAATTTGGCTCGTAAACTGACCTTTTCAATCGAGAATAACTTTATGATGCAGACACAAATCGACTAATGTTTCTATGGGGTTATGTTGACAGATGCCCAAGTTTATTGTATGACGTCTATGATTTATTTATTTCGACCACGCTTATCGCTAAAGCCATCTATAGGAAAACGGCGGAAGCAAAGTTGTACACCTAATACATTCATATTTTTTATGATTATAAATAACATGCTTTCATATCGTGAATCTTTTTGTCGAATGAGAATGACATTTCACATAAGCATCTTGCTGGATGTAAGAACTCATTCCATGGAATTCATGCGACCGCATCGGCACGACACTCTTGCAATATGGTGCGATCATACACCAACCCCGTAGCCGAATGTAATTAGTTTTCGGCCCCGCGGCTATGATATGCGTTTGGGGTTGTCGTAGGCCGAGGGCCTATCCCGTATATTACAATATATGTGTACGCATACACACGCTGCTTTTCGTACCCGGCGGAGAGTAAGTGCTTACTCGCTTAGGGGTGGGTTCAGTTTGCCCCAGGCACCCTTAGCAAGTGCATCTATTGTTCGGGCGCAGACACCCGAAAATATGTTTATCGTCCATAGTGTGATTTCCTTCCGTGCATTTTACAAGAATTCTTTTCAAAATATACACTATTAAATAATGTTAATTAAATATTTAAATATGTGATATTGTGATTCTTGTGGATGCAGTAAGATTCTGTATAAGAAAAATAGAATGGAGAAATAATATTACGAAAAAATGTGAGATATAATAAATTTCTTTAATAAAAGAATGTGTAATAACTCAGACAGCACAGATCAGCAATACTGCAACAACATTACAATGTTGCAGAAATATTGCAGTAACATTGCAATGTTACATCAATGTTACTGTAAGCTTCTGTACTACATGGAAATTTGTGTAATAAAGAGAAATTTTGAAGAAAATGTATATTAAAAGATAATAATTATGGAATTGTATATACATGTACTTAAATAATTTGAAATTTTGATAAACATATCATAATTAAATAAATATGACATAATAAATTTGATTGCGGTTGCTATTAAACATATTACTCGATGTCGAGGCTGAAAAGAAAATCATATAATGTCCTCGAAACGAAGGACCTTCCACGTGGATTGGGATTCTCCCAGTCATGAGACCGGTACGGTAAAGCGACGCCCGGCATCGCTGAACGCATCATTTTCGACATCATTGAATGATCATTTCGAGAACATCGAGTATTACGAGCTTCAAGATTGCGTCGGCGGTTATGGTTTAAGACGTCTGGAATTAACAGGATCAGATATTGTAGACTCGAACGTGGCCAAAGATATTCTCGAAGGAACGAAGATTGAGGCTATCGTTAATGATAATAATGGTTTGGGCTATTTCCAATTGAACTATCCTTATAATAAAGACGACGATTCTGACAAATTTGAAACGCTAGCGCAAACGAAACGAAGATTTTCTCAAGAAAACTTTAGAGAGTGGGAAAAGGATTTCTTGAAAAATTCTTTTGTGAAGAATCATAAATTTCACAAAAAAGAAGTTAAGAATGAAATCGATAAGAAATTCAAAGACACTGATAAGATATTTGAAGAAATTCGTTTGCAGAATTTATCTGGCGAAAAAGAGATCAGGAAAGTCTTTGATTTGAATTTGTACTGTGAACCGATCGAATGGAAATCGACTGTTTGCCACGCGATCCGCCGATCTGAGTCCTTGAAGTTCAGAAGTTTGATTCCTAGACCGAAAGCGACGAGATGCAGAAATCGCGGTTTAGTGAGTTCGAGTTCGGAAAGCTCGGGATTTGACTCGCCGTTATCACCGTTATCACCGCAGCAAGATCTATTGATCAAAAAAGAAACTACAAAGGACAATATTAAGACCAGTGACAGTAAAAGTTCCGGCTTAGGGTCACCAGAATCGCCGAGCTCGCCTTTAACGCCGGAAAGTCAAAAATATTCGGCTTTTCATCTTATTCAACTGCAGTTGGAGAAATTGCGAAATTGTCCTTGTGAAGAACGTCAAGCCAAGGTAACTTGTGTTCTTTTTTTTTTAGGAAATCAAATTATTAAATATCAATTACTCTCTAAATTTAAGATACAAGATACTATTGAAATAATTATTTAATATGGATATAGGTAATATAGTATTAGAGTTATAGTATTAGAGTAAAAGCCAAGTTAGAAAATTAAATTCAAATAATAACACATAAAAATGTTTTAAAATATAAAAAGATAGAGAATTATATAATTAATGCGGGCATTTTTCCAACGAAAATTCATAGATACTAATTTGTTTTAATGTTGTAGTTACTTTATTTTTAAACTTTTTTTTAAATTAGTTTTTAAATTTTAATTTTTTAAAATTTGTTTTCTCTGAATTTTGTTTCTAATTTTGTCAAGCGTCTTCCGATTATGTTTCAGAACTATCTATGCATTTTCGTAAGAAATAAAGTTTAGTGCGGTGAAAGAGCTATAAATCTTATGAGTCACGAGTTGCGTAGGGCAAACCCCATGGGTGCACGAGCACGTGGTGCGAAGGAATTACGTTCACCCTCGTTTCGTATGTAGGCATGCGCGCGCGTGGCGCCCTTCCAGCCACTCATTCATAAGGGTATCTACTCGACAGAACTTGTCTCACTTCATAATATGTTTACTGTTGATTTTTCTCTGTAAGCACACGTGACTGTATTATAATCAAATTATTCATTTAAAGAAGATATTAACTATTTTATTTACCTATACGGATATGACGCAATTATATTATAATGAAAAATTAAAAAACAGAAAATATTTTAATTATATTATATTTTATGTTTGTGATATTCAATACCACAATTTGAGAATATAATAAAGAGAGAAATATTTTTGAGCTTATGCTCCAAACAAGATTTTTTGTAATTTTTATTATAATTGAAGTTTATACAATTATACAATAAACATTAATGAATACTTGCAGAAATTAGAATATTTTCCATATAAAAAAGTAGAGTTTTGTGAAAGCATTTTTATAACAAAAAAACTTCGAATATGTATTTCTTCCATATAAAAGTATAGTAAGTTTCTTTCCTTACCGTTTGATGGCGACACATATATCAAAGATGATACCTTTAATATTCCACAAGGATGACTCTGACATAGTCATGACTCGGAATAGTCATTTTTGAATTTAACAGACTCACGGACCTATTCAATACACTGGATATTCACGTATATTTACATCTATATTAATATATTGATATAAGTGTTGTGTAAATATACATGATAATTATTCTTACATCAGTTTAATTCTTATTAATTTAATTTCTATTTAAAATATTATTAATATTTTTTTATTTAACAAATGCTCTATTATTGCAAATATTATGAATTATTTAAAACTAATCAATTGGAAAATCCTGTAGGAACTTGCAAAGTGAAAATCCTCATTTAATATCATCATACATATACACACGTATGCACGCACTCACACGTACACAGCAAGATGTAGTATTAAGATTTTCGACTCCCTAAGCAACTTTTGTAACGTACCAATATTGAAAACGATTCGCTGATCAGACTGGATTTTTCCGAAATTAAAGATATTTATGAAACATCAAACAGACCGCGAAGAGAAGATAGAATCAGCTTCGATATAAAGAGGGTAGGGAATTATTTTTATATCAATTTTTTGAGCACATGGAATTTGACTGCTTATTCCACGTGGCTTGTCACTCCCGCACGCGATGTTTTTCTATCCCCTCTTAAATTTTTTTTCCCCTTCATAAACAGGTGAATTTTGTTTCTTTCACAAACTCCACTTTTTTCAATTATAATGAAAGTCTTATTGTTTCGTATTAAATGGAGAATATATGTATAGGGATACTTACATTCAAGTATAGATACTTTGTTTTCAGAATACTGAATAAAAATATCGATGTTGTTGAAGGGATTCTTCTAGCTTTAAAAGCTTATTGTTCATAATTTTTTAAATTAAAAATTTTTTCTTTTTTAAATATTTTCATCGTAAGTTTGGTCAGTCATTAGTATGCATCAGCAATCGATTTGCTGCTCATCGCTTTGTCAGATGAGATCTTATTAGAACATCTGGCTGATGTAACTGAATCATAATCGAGACTGAAGATAAACATTTATGGAACATGTTGTAGAAATACCTTAGCTATTAAATGTCACGATTCTCATGTATAAAGCTTACTTTTCTTCTGTAATATTTAAGAAATATATTAGATTAATCTAAATATGAAAATTAAGAAATAACTTTTTATTTATATATATATCCAAGTTAATTAGTAATTAGTTTAAAATTACATTAATTTAATTTCATATGTTCCATTTTGCATCCTTATGATTGCAGGATTTTTTGTGTATCTAAGACTTCACTTTCATACGGAAAAATGATTCGTAATACTCCTGAAGCCAGTAACATAGCAATAATATACTTTCCGTGATATACCTTTCTCGGATAATTTCAGTGAATATGATTCTTTTTTCGCAGAACATAGACCATTATAAATTTTATTTTCTTATGAAAAATAAATTAATTTGCAATATTTAAAATTTTATATTATTCTTATTATACGTATTATACGTATTATACATATACAATATTTTTAAAAATTAAAGGAAATTATAAAAAATATAAATATAATTATAATATAAATTAAAATTTTTTATAATAATAGCCATTAATATAGAAATAATAAAATAATGTTTTTAAAAGTAAATTTTGGAAATAAATTATTAAAGGAAAATACATATATTAAAATTGTTTTACGAGAAAGAAGAAGAGATATAATTTAATTGTTTATTTCTCAGTGATATTTAATCTTGTAATTTTTATCTGACAATTTGCTAGCTGAGAACCCCTAGTCCAAAGGGCTAATTCACAGAACCAAGCGCACAAGAACATTATTATATTGAATCGTGGAAACGGAAAAGTAAGTCGACGGGAAGAGCGGAAAGCGAATGGAAAACGAGGAGTCGTAGTAACGTTAAGCCTGGTGGTACTGCTTTATTAATTATTGCGACGACCCTTTGGCTGCTAGCACTCATTGCCCACGTCCATTCGTATGTGTGTTTGCTTGCGTATCGATTCAACTGGTTTCATAATAACGAGATATTATTCACTTGGGGTTACATGATATTGAGAGATCTCACATTTTTTGTTCTTTAAAGATTTTTTTTGGAATTTTCAATTCTTTAAGATAATTTTGATGCAAATTTATTTAATGCTGACGTATTGATATATTTAATTCTTCTCGTTTTATTCAGATGTATTCTTTTAGGTTATCTGTTATCTTGGCTCCCCCACGAAAATGTCTAATCCAAATCTGCACGCGTCAGCATCCAAAAAATCCTTTTCGGGATGGAACAGGGGTCAAAATATCAGATTATCGGTTGAGTGGAATCAAATTAAAAGCTCATATAGGAACCCTCTTTGGTGTTAAATGACATATGCGTGTCTTCGTTTTGACTTTGGATTCCTTCTTTTTCTCTCTCGTCAACACGCACATTCCTTCCGTATTGTTCTGAGGTTATTCTTTAAAACGATTATAAATCAGAAAGCAAACCAGAAATTATTTTCACGAAATTTCGCACTTGAGCTTTAAGAATTAATATCAAAATGATTCTATTTAAAGATTAAATATAAGATATGAGCAGGGATTACAAGTAATTAACATCGCTCTTAAATCAGCTCGGTTTTCTGATATCATCCGGACGAGAGAGATGGAGTGAACTTATTAGTTAGCATACATTCGAAATCTTCTGGTACATCAAGCACTTGCTATAAATATGTAGATTCGTTCTGCAGGGTCTGCGGGAGGCTGTCAGAGAAAGGGATGAGAGAAGGGGGGAGGGAGATATTGTGCCGACACCGCGACACTCGTCATAGTATCAAGAGAGGGCTGCTTTTTCGAAGGGTGGCGTATCTTTTCCTTCATCACGATGGCGCTTTTATAATATTCACCCCACGTGTACACACGTTGAAATGGTGATTTTCGTCTCTGCATTCCCTCTACTAATCTATCTCTCTCTGTAGCAACGTCGAAAAATACTTTGGCAGTGATCGAGATATCGACTGACGAGAAAGACCGCGTCTTTCTCATCTTCTTATCGCTCCGGTATATTGTCGATTCTTTGTCGTGCCGCGTTCGATCTTCGACCCTTCGAAAATCCGAGTTTATTCGAAAGATATTGTCGGCTACGGGGATGGTGCGTCGATGATTTTTCAATTGCCAATATATTGGCGAATAAAAGTAACTGCAACAAAAGATACGCTAGAGAAAAAATTTCTTACTGTTCTTTTATTACAATATTAAGCGTTTTTGTATTGTAATATTAAACGAATACTAAAAAAATTTATCTCGTACTTTTTAATTTGTATATTTAATAAAAGCTCTTTATTTTTGAATAAGGTTTTTATTAAGAAGAGAAATAATGATAGGTAAAATTAAAATGACAAATTCTTTGACTCAAAAAAATTTAATTATAATTTTTCTTTAGTTGCGAGCGTTACTTTTAAATGAAAACTTTAGTTTACTGAAAGTATCTTTTTATATAGAAAAAAGTAACAACTTTACGAACGTATTTACATAAGTGTATGAATTGCAAATGTACAAATTGCAAAATTCCTGTGTGTATAGATTTTTTTAAATTCTTTCTCTTTAAATCTTTTTCCTCTTCTCCTTGAATGCCATTTGTCATAATTCGAATACGCTCGATTTCCTTTAGTATCTAGCAATTAACGATGGTAATTTAATTTTACAGCTGGGTATGTAAAAAGTTACTTCAGAAGTGGTCAGGGTGACGCCGTGCACTCAAAAATCTCGCAAAATTTATAAGCCATACCAGCGCTCATATACTACGAGTAAAATAATTAATGAAAAGCAACTCTTGCTACTTCTCATTTAATTGACATCGTCGTGTACATCATGTTTTTAGAATATTAAAAGCAATTCTTGAAAAAGAAGTTGAGAAATCCTTTTTGTATGGAAAATTATCCATTTATATATGTATATGTGGGACACACACATAAATCATTCAGTATTTATATGGTAAATAGTATAGTACACACATATTGAATAACAAGACTTTTTTACTCATTGTCAGTATGGTGTATATCATCATAAATAACTACTAAATGGTATTTTTTAATATCTTATAATTGATATGTTATATCATATGCAAATTAATTTTTTGTATATATTTTTTATGTGTAATGTACACGTATATGTATATGAATTTAATTAATTAATTGTGATAGATAAATAAACAGAAAAGTAATTTATAAATTTACGTAATCAATTGATTGATGTTATTTTTTTTGAGAAACTATTTATCTATGATTAGAATGATTAATTTATATAATATATGGTTAACATTATATTTTATGTAACATTATATTTTACGTTTAGATATAATATTACGAAACAGTGTAAATAATACATTGTTTTGTATCCCACAATTAATATACAATACTATCAAGTATTAAGCTCACTCATTATAATTACAAGGTGTGCGCGTGCGCGCGCTCGTCACCGCGATGCTTCGCATCGTCCTGTAACGGGCCGGACCGTCAGTCCTACCGACGATCCTTTCAAGGGTGCTCGTGTATTCACCCTTTCGCGTCGGTCTGTGGCTTCAGGGTTAATTAGTGGATGTCGATGATTGCTCGAAAGTGAATTTTTCTAAAAAGCTTTGATAAAGGCAAGATAGAGAATGTGAAATTAGCTTATCGAGAAGCATAATTAATGGATCCTTTTTTGGATTTATATGATTTTTTAATATAATTCTACTTTCTGTAATTTGTGTCAGTTATAAAAAAGAGTGCTTTTTAATATTTAATTCATAGATTATATTATTCAATTTTTATTAATTGTAGATTATGAATCTGTTATCAATAATAGCAGGGGATATAAAACTTTTATCAATTAAAAATATTTAATATAAATATTTTATGTACATTGTGAAAGGATAAGTAAATTCAAAAAGTAAATTTAAAAATTAAAAAAATATTTTTTTGATAAATTCAAAAATATATTGGGATTATTAAATTCGAAAAACTTATAAATTTTTCATTGAATTATTGTACATAAGCAAAATCGTTTTGATTGAATATCGTATTATATATTTTTTTATCATCGTCCCTGTCATCGAGTGAATTATTTCTACGACGCAAAGTTGAAATTGTTGATCAGCTGAATTATTGTAAAAGAACCGCGAATGCAGTTTCATCAAATCGCCATTTCTTTACATTTTTTTGGATTTCTCTGGATGCTTGACGAATCGCGATCTTGTAGAGCGTCTCGAAAGATGAAAGAAGAACAATGTCGGGTCTCAAGACGCCCGCGGGCTACTCTCGTACTGGCAACGGAGCCAAACCGAAAAGCAGAATTTGCCGCTTGACATCCTCACGATCGTTAATACCTTCCTTGGCGGGAAATACTTTAGAGAGATCTTTGGAAGTGACCGAATCTTCATCATCGAGTCCCAGCAGATCATCAACATCGCCACGAAGAGTTTCCAACGATCGGAAGTCGCCCAGAAGACATTCTGAAGAACGTCAACAAGCGTATCATAGTCCCAAGCGTTCGCCGAGGAGGTTCTTGTCATCTTTTGATGACGATTCGTTTCAAGGCCAGATGGGTCTGGGACTCAGAATATCGTCGACTACGTCGACTTGCGTCAACGAAGGACCTGGTATGTCCTTTTTGGAGTTCGAAACTTTATACACTCTAGAGAAAGAGATGCTGATGCAATCGCGATGCAGTCAGGATACATCAATCCAACTGGGCGACAAGTACACTGTAGCAGGGTGGTTCGGTGATAAAAGGAATGTTTATACGGAATTACCAGATCCCTTACTGTGTCATCGCATGTGCTTATGCGGTGCAGTTCCATCTATCTCGCAAGCGCCATCAGAAGGATTCAGCTTCGCACCCGGATGGTCTTTAAATGCAGATCATTTTTATCAATGGCAGCATCGCGGAAAAACTACGCAGCAGGTAGTTGAGTTTTCGCAATCAAGTTTTTTGAATGAAAAATATTTTCATTAGCTATTAATCAATTTGAAGGGGATTAAAATCCACAATCATTTATTGATAATAGTAATTAATTGTAATTGAGATCCCTAAATTATACTTTTTATTCAAAAATTAATATTAAGAATTGACATTAAGTTGTTTAATAAAGAAGATTGAATATAATATTGAAATTGAAATAATCTATTTAAAGGTGTTCTACAATGATAAATCATATAATTCATTTATGAGAAAATTATTAAATTGTGGGATATTAAAGTGAATTACATTTTTAATCGTAATTAAATGAAGTACCGCTTATATTATTTTTACGAATCGATAACTTAACTATTTGGGGGATTATGATATTAATTATAATTTTTGAGGAATTTATTAATATTTAATTATAATTATTAAATTATGAAATACCTACTGAAGATATTAGAATTACATAGAAATTATAAAACTAAGTATGTATGAGAAAAAGAATTGCAATTGAATTATTTAATTATAATTATTAAGTTATAAAATACAAATCGACGAGACATAATTAAATAAAATTTCACTTTATACATAAATTATATTTCACTTTCAATCAAACTAAGTACATAAACATATATTTTATTTTTTTTATAAAAGATTGATAACGTACCATTGATGCGTATCAGAGACTGAATTATTCCTCACCTGAAAATTTTCGAGAAATTTTCGAGATACGGAATTCCGAACGCAAGCATGAAATGAAACTGTCAGCGGCACGCTCTCTCGCACGCTTGCTGGCATTCTCGAATTAATCGAAAAACGGAAGTAATTTCGCGAGCACTAGCAGCGAATCGTCGCATTTAACGTGGACATTCGAACTTCTCCGTTCCGATATCGTTTCTCTTCTCGCCCTCTTCTCTCCCCGCCTCCATGATATCCTCTGCATCCCCAACTAACATTTTCATCGCTCGAGGCAAATTGATTTTCCTGTACCCCTCGTCGAGCTAATTTCGGAAACCGAGCTGCAAATTTGCGGCGCTACGCACATCGAGTTTTGCTTCATTTTCCCCGCCGGCGACTCGCAGATTTCGTGCAATCGCTATTGCGAGAGAAATAATCATGAAATAATCGTCATAGCGCAATAATATGATTCCCATGGGGAGCAATGTGCAAATCGTACAATAAGTAAACATAAAGTAGCAATATGTATTTGAAAATTCAAAATAAATGGATATCATTTGTAAAAAATTCTTTGGAACATGATATCTGTTATCTATTTATTTCATTGATATATAATTTTTTCTTATTCTCGAGTATCCTAAAGCTATTACATAAAAATTCTTAACATAATTTTAAAAATTAATATTATATATTTGAAGTCAGTTAGTTAATTTAAATAAATTACTTATAATTGTGGAAAAATTAAAAAGGAGAAATAAACATGAAAAAAATAAAATAAACACGCTAAGTATATAAGATATTTAAAATTATATAAATTGTATGATTGTTAAATAATATAAAATACTTAGAATTTTTAATTGTAAACAATTGTAATTAAATCTGACAAAATATTAAAAAAAAAAATAATTTTTGTAAGAGAAAATCATCTTTCTATTATTTATTACTAAAGAATTTTTTAGATGGTCTTTAAAAATGAACTATATTTTGCAAAGGTAAAGGAAAGTCGGGTCAACCTGTGAAAAATTGAACAGTCCATATCATTCTCCTCTTGCTCTTTTTCGTCCTCATAGTTCTACATACAGTGTTCCGTTTGTAAAAGACTCGAGGATCCTCTCTTGAGTAGCAAGAGGGTCGCGAAGACTATCAAATATGCTGCCCGGGGGTGTGAAGGCACTTTGATCAACCCCCCAAGAAGTCCGCCGTCGCCCTTCTGCGATGTTTACTTTAAGGGATGCTATCGGCTACCAGCATTCATCATGCAAGGTGCACTGTTCTCTTTTTGTTCCTTATACGTGTACATTGCCAAAGGAGTAATCCAAAAGAAAGAATATTCATTAAATTGCGAGTCAAAGCAAGTTGGTATTGCCCATTAAAATTGCATTGAAGATAATATTAATCCTTTATAATATTATTCCATGTACAATGACGCATTTGACTGAGATTTTTTTCACATGTTTCTTGCCGTTTAACAAGTTTAATTGTACATCATTAGAAACGTTCTTAAATTTTATTAATCTTTAATGTTCATTGATGAATAAAATTTAAATTTTTTGTCACTGAAAAGTTATTTATTATTTATGTATACGTTAATGAGATGTTTAAATTTGTAGTAACTGAAAACTTAAATGTATTGAAAAACACTAATTGAAAATCGAGTGTTTTAGTTTATTTTCATTAAACTATCCATCAAATTTAATGCCCATGTTCATTACATTAAAAAAATCTGTAACTTACAAAGAAAGGGACCCAACTGCTCCTCTCCGATTTTAATGAGCAGTATGTTATTCTCCAGACAAAAATAAGCGACCTCAAAAAAAAAAACCTCAAGTCAAATGCGTCATTGTACATGGAATAATACATCTAGATTTACAATGTAGCGGCTATCTACGCGAATTTATACTATAATTTCAGTGTACATGCATTAACATGTCAAAAAATAAAACTCCGACTAAATATAGCATAAAATGACACGACGAAATGTGTCTCAAAGCGTAATTAAATAGCAACATCCTATAATAAAGCAAGCGGAAAGGTATCACGACGATCAGCACACGCTTTGCGTAATACTCTAATTACATCGCTTAATATATCTATAATTATTATGTATTAAAATATATTTAATCGTGCTAAATAATGCGATTTATAATGATAAGAAATGTATAAGGAAAACTTCAGCTAAAATAACATTTTTGGATAGTATAGGTGCGATACGGCGAAACACATAGAACCGCCATGCCAGGTTGTGCTAGGCAACGAAGCGCTACTTCCCTCTCCCTGCGCGCCGCCGCCACCGCCGCTTGAGTGGGCCGTCCTACGAATTCGCGCGGCGCGGCTTAATCGCATATTGGCTTAGACATTTCCTTTTCTTATTTGAAAACTATAATAGCGAGTATTTCAAAATAGTAGTAGTAATAAGAATTTTTTGTTCCCTTTGATCTATTCTCCACGCCCAATGTAGCTCGGATCCAACTTAAGAGACATCCTGTATATATACACACACACACACACACACACACACACACACACACACACACACACACACTGAAAGGATTTTGTCAATTTAACAAACCATCAGTACTTTTAACAAATGATTTGTAAATACGTGACAACAGATTGATTTGTTGATTGCTGCTAGCCTGCTATACCAATTACT
>NW_017259190.1:4521318-4522366 GCF_001594045.1 Atta colombica
ATCTTATAATTACACACGCGCGCGCGCGCACACACATGTGTGTAATTACAAAAAGTAGAAGAAAAATTATTTTGCACTTTTAATCTCAAAATCGATATTTAAGAACGTTTCCATGTTCTATTCTTGAATCTTATTTAAGAATTAGACTTTGTTTTTTGTACTTGTAAAATATTAATAAAAATCTCTGAAAAGTTAAATAAAATTTTGTTTTCAATCATGACAATTTAAGATTAATGTCAGAGCGATCGATTTCGGTGAATACAGCTCTCTACTTTCTTCTTTCTATTTATTCTTTTGTGATATTTGCCTTAGGGAACAGTAACGTCTTCCTGCAGGAAGGAGGGTGATTGTTTCCCTTTCTCGTCACTAAGGACCAAGTTGGTTCATATTCCTTTTGACAAAGTAAACTTATCCGCATCATTATTGCGTCTTGCGTGGCTCAATCATTCGCGCGGAAACGAACGATCTAATTTCGCGTCTTTATTTACTTATTGGATGTTATGTTTCTTTCTCTTTTATTTTCTTTGCATGTAATTTATCTTATTTGCTGAGTATGTGATACTAAAATGCAACAGATATTTATCGAAGCTAAGACATTGTCTTTTAAAATTCATAAATTTTATTACAACAGTGAATTAATTAATACTTTATAATTTCAATTTTTTTACTTTATTTTCCATAAACAGCAATAAAATTGATATCTCATAGAAAAAAAAAATATTTTTCATGGCTAGTGAGAGTTACTGCTGTTACCATCTCATATCATGTATCAACGAATTTTGACATTATGTCGCAATACAAATATTTACGAATGAGCGATCCGTGCAAATTGCAGGGGATGTTGTTAGCCAGCGTATATGTGTTGTCGTAAATAGCAACTGCATATTTGTGAAATAAAATACGAGCGATAAACATCTATTATAACTCGTATTTTTATATGTTAAAAATTTTGTTTGGAAATGTCGTTGCAATAAATTTTATTTTATTTTTATTTAATTTTAATCTGATTGTCCTTTAATGTACTTAATATTTTTAATATTATTTTATA
>NW_017259190.1:4522466-4533839 GCF_001594045.1 Atta colombica
AGCACGTGAAATCGATTGAGAAAGAAGAACTTGAAATAACGTGAAGGGCGCGCAAAAAAGGGCACACGGCCTGACAAGAGCAATTTTCGTGGGGCTGTAAATTGGCAATCGGACGATAAATGATTTAGGTCGTATTCACGTATGTCTGTACTCGATAGACGTATATGTACATATATTTGTTCTACGACATTCGATATAGGGATGAACCTACCCCAAGGCAAGCACATATCTCCACCTATCAAGTCATCTTACCGGGAAAATAGACCTTTAATTGAATCGCGAAGTGAGTCACGAGCTTGAATATGCTGAAATGAATAGTAGGATGCAGGACATCTCTCAAGAAAATGTAGTTTCTCAAATTTTCAAATTGTTATCTTTCATACGCGTTTAGTTTGTTCGATGTTTTCATATCAGAACAAATATTTCTCTTTCTATTCATGCCGCGCCCTGAACACATAAATACTCATAATCCGGCCGCACAGCAGGATGCATCAGGATGTTGGAAAAATAATCGAGATAGACGCATCCAGGGTGGTGGTGTTAAATAAATACGTCGACAATGCTGTATCCGGCTTATAACGAAAAACGAATTTCGCATCCCTATCAAGTTTCGCTCTGCACGGATTTTTTTCGATGTTATTTCGCAGTTTGCTGCTCATCTTTTGTTACCATCAGGATCGTTCCCAACGTTGTTACCTACGACAAAAAGAATGATAAAATTATTCTGGCATCGTTGGCGTGTAAAATTGTTTAAATGCAAATCAAAATTTCTATAAGAATAAATTTGATTCAATTTAATATTTTATTATATTGGGTTGCCCGGAAAGTTTGTGCCGAACTGTTGAAGGAAAATTGAAACGCAAAAAATTTAAATTTTAGTATACATTTATTAAATTATATAAGTTAGTCGGCACGAACTTTCCGGACAATCCAATATTTTAGTCTTGATTATTATATTATTTATTTTTGACATATGTTTGATCGTATACTACTCGAAAGAAATTTTGGCCGTCTGAAGAAGGACGCCCGATGCGTAAAAATCAATATTCCCCATATATATATATATATATATACTCTCAGAGACTTTTCGGACTCTGTGCCACACTGCGTCCACATCAAATGCCATGCGGAAATGCCACATCACACGAATATCGTACCGATACGTTCAAACCACGTCACAGAACCAGTGTCACTGTCGGCGTTGAAACCGCAATTATAAATCCACGTCAATGGCAGACTTACCTTCTCTTCGTTTTAATCGAATTACTCACTATACTAACATGTTTTTTTAAATTATATGCGAAAAAGAAAAAGTTTTGCGTTTTAATAAATAAAATAAAATAAAATGAATGATACATTTTCTTTTTCTTTTAAAATTCTTTAAAAATTTTAAATATACAATTATATATAGGTAATAGCTCGAGGTATATTATCTATACAAAGATATACGATAAAATTAATTAACTATTACAATTTATTTGAAAGATTTAATAAAATATGTAAAATAATTTATGTGCTTAAGTATAGATAATAAAAATAATTATTTTTTAAGATAAAACATGAGACAGTATTGCTAAGGTGTCATCTTTGAAAAATGAAAAGATATAATAGGCATGTGTTCTCGAGCTTTTCTATCTTCCTTTGGAGCGCAAAAGGATGCTACTTGGGAAGAACTACTGTCGAATCAGGAGTGCGACCCCAAGCAAACGTCGAAGCTCGTTAGAGCGTTTCGGAGAGCGAGTTAGCGGTCTCCTGTGCGCTATACGTGAGTCGAAAGAATTATAGCAATTTCGACGTGACGGAACCTGAATTCGTAATACGCTGTCTGCGAATGACACGCGTTTGCCGTACAGATTTCGTCCGAAGAGTAGGTTCTTTTCAAAGGAGATTCCTTATTAGGTTTCAGAATGGATAGTTGCAAAAATAATTATAAATCTTTTCGAAATTTACATACAGTATTTGCCTTACATCTGCGAAAAACAAGCAAGACAATTTTCAGGAAATGAGTTTATTAATTTTTATATGCAATTACAATTTAATTAATAAGATAAAATTAAAGTAACAATATAGAGCTGTACGTTTATTTTGAGACTGTATACTTTGTAATTATTATATCTATAAATCTCAACAAAAATAATTTTATTTCAGAGAAGAACATGTTTAGAAACTCAAGTTTATTATTATATTATTTATACTTTACATAATATAAAATAGTGACGGTAGCACATAGACAGTAGAATTATACTGCATTGTCAAAGAAATTGCACATTGAAAGTATTATAACTGTTGTAGAAAAGACGAATTATTATCCTTCTTATGCAAGATAAACCCACTGGCGAAAGTTTTGTACACGTTCGCGGTTTCTGGGATCTTAAGGATAGTCGCGGGGGCCTGATGTCTTGTTTGTCTCTTGTGTGGGCCAGTTAGCGTATGCGAGTGGATGCCTACACGAGGCAGCGCACAATAGCAGGGTTGGGCCTGGTTGCATCGCGATTGGCAGCGCAGGTAAATTTAGCTCGTTCTCTCGCGAGTGCGTGTGCACGCACGTGCACGCGTCGTAATGGCGCGTAGGTGAGCTACTCATTCATAAAACATAACCCACGTGGCGCCGGTCGGTGATCTACGAAAAAACAAATTACAAGCATCCTGAAGAGGAAGCCGAAGAGACGAACGAAAGAGAGAAAGTAGAAAATGAAAATAACGCTGCAACTATATACGTGTATAGAAGAAAAAAAAAAGATCAGTTTCTAGTAATTTTTTATTACATGAATTTTTCCAAAAATAATTTGATTAAAAAATTTGAAAATATCTCATATTATATATAAAACTACAAACAGTTTAAATAAAATATTTAATACTCCATTATTATTGCTGAGATTTATTCACTACTACTATCTCAGAAGCGAGAAAATATATACTAAAAATTCTTATAAAATATATTAATACGAAAATATGTTTCAATAAAACAATAATTACGATCGATAGAATCGATCTTGCAAGATCGATACCAAAAACTTTCCTTCCATTTTTAATAAATAAATTATTATTATATATTCGGAATAAAGTATGTATAACTAAGAATGAAATAAATTATGATAATAATGAAATATATTAATTTCACAACTATAACATATTGTCAAATTAACAATATAGTTAATTAGAGATGAATATAATTTAATTTCTCCCCGAAAAAATAGTTTTTAATTTTATTTTAGAATTCTATTCTATCAATTGCAAATGTTATTTTATTAAAAAATATTTATATTTGAATTTAATCATTAATGTTTTCTTACCTCTGTTATAATAATAACAATCTGACAAGGTAGTCTTGTAAATTATATACACTTTTTTTAAATTACGTAGACTTATATTTTATATAATTGTATAATATACTAATTTAATTTTATTATCAAATTTTGATATTATTTTTTTTTTCTTTAGATATGTTATTCTTTTTATCTCTTACTTAAGTGGCTATATTTGGTACGACGCGACGTCTGCGTGAATTAGCGGTTTAAAGAGATTTGGATTGGCTTTAACTTTACTTACGAAGAAGCAAAGGATGCTAATCAGATCTTATCAGATACCAGCGTAATATGGCAGACGTAAAAATAACTTTGTTCTCATGGGAGTTCGGTAGTCATGACAACAACAGGGTTTCCTCGAATCTCGAGAGGGTGTGAGAACATAGGACACGCTTGTTGCAGGACACGTACCTACCCTCCTGAGGGAAGAGGGTGCATCCTCCATCTAGTTCTTGGGGAGAATGATAACTTGGTTACGATGGTTCTCAATCGTGTATGAGCTTCAGTTTTTGATTAATTTCTCTCTTGTCAATTTTGATGAAATATTATGGACTTATTGTTTAATTGAAAAATGAATGAAATGAATGGATTTATTAAAATTCGGAAATGATTATTAAATAGCAATAAATTTTAGATTGTGACAATAGTTACTATATTTTTTGAGTGTGTATAATTTTTTAATTTGTGATTTCTTAATTGAATTTAAATATTTATTATATTTTCCGCATATAATTAAATTTTTAATAATTTATATAATTGATTTAAAAAATTAGAATCAAGAATTGATTTTTTTCTTTATGCTCATTCACCTGTTTCTAATATAATCTTTTTTTATAGACACAAATCTATTTTTTATTTAATTACGTTCATATAACTTACATAATTACATAATTAAAATGAAAAAGATTTAAATTTTAGATTATATGATATATTATAGATTTTATATTATTTTAATGCGCTATAGAGAGTTTCACTTTTATCTCTAACAATTTCTTTTTGAATACTGAATAGACAAGATTCGCGCTTTGCCGATTAGAAAATTGACCGCGGGAGATTTGCTACACAATTAACAATAAGCGTACAGTTAATGCGCAGCAAAAGAGGGTGAAAAACGCAGGGAAAGCAGGGTATCGCGGTGGTATACGGATCGTTTGTAACGATTCGAGTGGTTACCGCTCGAAAAAACAGGGAGTTACCGGGCAATGACCGTCAGAAATGCAAGAAACATTCGATCCAGGGATCTGTATTTTTTGCATTCTAGTACTGAACTGTGGCATATATACACTATCCTTGTTTTCCTTTCATGTAATTTAGTACTTAGAAAGACTTAAGAAAGTACATTGCACTTTCTCTTTCTGTTAGAACACTCTGTTAAATTAAGAGGATTATCCTGACCTATTCGTTGGATTACGTGATAAAGATGGTTTCTTGATCCTGTAGTTTCTCCTTTGCTTTCGATTTTCTCTTCTCCTTTGCTTCGTTATTCCCAAAGGCTGGCGTGTCTCGATATCGTTCGGGTTAAAGCAAACCTAATTCCAGCAGGCTGGTTCCATAGCCGCCTGTGTCCATCGAGACGAGCAGATCTCCCGTTCGCTGTAATCGTGCAACAAAGCTCACCCCTTTTTTGTCCCTCGTCCTCTCGAAGCGAGACGCGTTCTGCCCGCAAAATTGTCGCGCCGACGGAAACCATCCCTAAACCTCCTCGCCGTTATTGGGGAAAAGTAAAACTCATTCTCTTCCGTCCCCGTGAGTTAAAGTGAATTAATTCCGCAATCCAAATGGCAAGATTTTTATCAAAAAATTCAACAAAAGAAAGAAGAGCTTAGGTAATAAAAGAAAAACTTGAGGGAATGAAAAGTTAAAAATGACAAATATGTACATCAGGTTTAATTTATTTTTTAGAAGGACTTAATCAGTTTTTTCCAAAAACAATGGAAAAGATCTCCAAAAATTCTAAAATAACAGATTAAAGAATGTAAGGATTTAATAATTTTGTTGAGAGGGGAAAAAAGCGTAGAAAGTGTTTACCATAGTCAATCTCAACTAACAATTTACCCTCTTGCCTTTGAAAAAAAAAAACACTAGGTTTATCATTCCTTTCATCTTGTCCCCTTTTTCTGCTTGCAAAAATCATCCTCTCGGTTGCATTATTGCGCAAGATGAAAGAAAAAAATGGACAGGATTACGCGACTAACGAGCCGTCAGACTGCCGTCAGGAACGAATTAATTATTGTCCTTTAACAGTTTCGTTTCCGGCTCCTGAACTCTCAGTGTCGCCGCCGTTCCGGGAGGGATCGGCAGCAATATTCAATTTCATGTATCCCCTTTGCACCAATGGCTTCTCTACCACCATCCACACCAGTATCAATGGACAATTATTATCCTTTGACTGTCCCTCGAATTTCGGTATGTGAATCACTCCATCGGAAAAACGACCGTCGAACTGTCGGAAATTAATTGCCAAAATTTTGACAGACACGGATGCTATTAATTCGAATATCAAGTTCTGAAAGATCATCACGTCAACTCGCACGGACGCGAGAAAAATCACACCTACATAAATCTCATTTTTATATGAAGCACTACAAATGTAATTAGGTATATGATGGTATAACAACAGAAATGTATAAAGAATAATTGATAAATATGGAAAAAAAAACTCACTAATTTTAAATTCTGATAACGTCAATGAACAATATAATTAGCACCAATAAAAAATATCATCAATTTTCTCATTAAAAAGTGACTTTTGGAATTTTTAAGTAGAACTATATTTTATTTTCGTTAATACTGTTGAGATTACCAAAATAAATTCTGATTATTGAAAATTATATGTTTTTATTTTCATTTAATATAGAGAAGAACTGAACGTAACTTAAATGTTATTTTTATTTTATATTTGCTATTTGAAGACGTTGCAACTGAATCTTATTATTTCAAAACTGGATTAAAGTAATCTTAGAGTTATTTTAATTTTTATTAAAGTAATTTGTATAAGAATTAAAAAACGAAAATTTAGTTGATAAGATTTTGTAGATTTTTTTTGTGATAAAAATAAGTAATTGGGAAGCAAGGTGGATTGAAAGTATTCGCAAAGCCGCGGGAATCCCGCCGTTTTAATGACGAATGAACGAGCAGCGGGTATACATATGAGACATGAGCATTCCCGACAGGTGCACGAATCGATTGTTATTCCGCGCGGCTCGTATACGAGCAGCATCATTAATTGTAATGCCTGCCATGGCGTTGCCTTTTAACGCGCGCGCTTAGTCGCGACGCGAGGCAGTCGTGTGCGATAATCGGGGCTAAGTCGAATATCGATCAGCGCGTACGCAGTTCTCACAGGTTCTTATCAACACTAAATATAGGTGTGTTCGCGTTGCTTGCACTTTCTACACTCAGCATCTTCGCTTTCTCTCTTTTCAACGCAAAATATTTATCTATCTCATTTTATTTAAAGTTTGAAAACTTTTGGGGATTTCAAGCAACGCGAACAGATCATATGTTGCATTACAATTCCGTTCTCAGTTTAACATCTGAGATAATAGGGAATTAAAGAGAAGGAAAAAAATGTTGTATAGAATATGATGAACTATTTAATCAATGTTGCAAACAATGATGCAAACAATTCTAAGACTTAATTAATTGTTTGTGTTTTGAACTTAATTAATTGTTTGTGCTTGAAACAAAATTGTTGGGAGATTACAAAGTTAAATTCTAACATTAATTTTTTTCAGTTTTTGAGATAAATTGATTTGGGTTACATCTCATTGGAGCTTTATAAGGAAATATAATACAAGATAGGATGTGATAGTAGTTGCGATCGAGCAATGTAGCGTCGCTAATCAACGATGGTCTCAGATCGCTTATTGATGAATTTATGGCTCTCTATGCGATTCCATTAATTCGTTAATTTAAGCAACGACGCCTACGCAAACGACGACGCTCATTCGCGTTGCTTATCATGCTCTATTTTGAGTTAAATGCTGCTGTCGCCGTCGCCGTCGCGGCTTCTTCCTTCAGCTGCGAACACCGCCGAACTTCTTTCATTCTCTATTTTCATCCCCCCTAAGCGCGTTATTTTCGCCCGTAGAGGAAAGATATTGTCTTCCCGGAACATCGTCGGATGTCTAGAAATTTTTATTAGTTCTTCTTTCTTTTCACCTTCTCCTTTTTTCAGTATACCGGTGCACTGCACAATTTTCTTACTTAAAGTTAGCTTAGGAAAGAATTTAAACACATGTACATCTACATATTCAGTACACATATTCCAATTCATACTACTGTTTTATATTAATAATCAAAGATAGAAATATATGTATAACTTTATATTTTATGTATAACTCGACATTTTAACACTTTTATTAAAAAAGAGATTGATTCAAAATAAAGATTTAATGAGATTGATTTAAAATAAAGAATTTGTTGTTGAAAATATTGATCTCGATTTGAATAATAATAAGCATATATGAAATATAATGTTCAAAATTAAACAGTTGCAATAAATGATGACTTATTCGTAAAGTGAAGGAATCAATAGAAATTATAGTTTTATTTTAGATAATTAAATAAACTTTTAAAATCTATATTATTTAATATTATAATTTCTGTTGACAGTTAAATAGTGATATGAATTACTAATTCCACGAAATTAAAATTAAATTATCATGAAATCACGAAATATTTAAAGAATTTTATTAATATTTAATACATTATTGATATTTAATATTTAATATTTTGACATTAGAATGAGGATCTTGTGTACATATATATAAAATTTTGGATATATAATTTGTAAAAATTTCTATTTCAAACTGTACATTCAATAAACTATGTTACACAAATATAAGAACATAATTTTGTTAGATTTAAATGCTATCAAAGAGAATTATATATTGTTGAATCATATGCTGACTCGTCTATGTTATCAAAAATTCTTGGTAGACCTTAATGTCGTTACAGTTCTGCAATTCTTCAACAGCTCGATGCAGTTTCCTCGTCACGTCCATCGTATCGTCTTAAAATAGCGATCTCGAGATGTGTCACACTTCCTGATCACATACGTCATCATCTTTGGCCCTTGATTTCTCGAAATTTTCAATTCATAAGTGCTTTTCATGAGAATCTGAGTAATCATGAGATTAACCAATAAACGCGAAAAATAATATTAATATAATAATTATTATATATATATATATTTATGATAGATTTATAACTATATCATTTATGAATTTAAAATTTCCAACACATTGCCTCAGAAGTTTTTCCAATTGTAATTATAAAAATTGAAATTGCGTCAATGTTGATATTTACGATGAATTTTTGTAGAAATAAATTGAAAGAGGAAAGAGAAAATGAAAGGAAGTGGCAAAAGACGGGGGGAAGACGAAGCTAAGAAGAAAGAGATGAGGTGGGAGGAGATGAAGGAGGAGAAGGCGCACGAGAGAGAGTATATACCTACGAATAGAGAAACGTGTGCTCGCGTATTCAGTTACGTCCGGTGCGTCGTAGCGTCGAGACGCTTCCGTGTTTTGTATTGCGAAGCCTCGCAATGCAATACGACACGACGTATCGTGTCGTTCGCTCGATCGTTTTGGAGAACGAGGTTGAATTACTCGCGAATTGAACAATTGAACGATTGATTATGTTTTCTCCTCTTTTTTTTTCTTCTCCTTCGGCCCTTCCACCGCTTTCGACGCTTGAAAGAAGATTGTGAGAATGATGAGCCGTGCAGGGATCCAGACACGAACATTGAATCAACAATTTATTAATCTCATTAGAAGAATTGAGGATTAATGAAAAGATTCGTGTGTGAATGTTTTTATTAATTCATTCATCGAGACATATTGATTTTTTCTCGTATTTTATTTTGTATAAATTATTTTATGTGTCAGTGCATGATGGTCTTATGAAAAAAAATATAGAGAAACATGACTGTACTAACAAAAAATATATGTAAAAGGATACATATAAGAATGGATTCCAGTAAAATGATCTCTCTTAACAGAATTAATATAAGTCAACTAACTAATATCGATTTGTTCAAATATCCATCTTGTCAAGACTCATTATCAGTATTATATTATTACATTAACATAATATCTCTTAATTTAAATCTCATAGAAGAAGAAGAAGAGACCATGATAGTAAATAAAAGAATAATCGTATGTGCGGTTGTGAATTGAGAAGAAAAATTGAGGACAAAAGTGAAAGATAAAAAAAAATTGATTTTAATTATAATAATATGCGATTGCAATGATGCATCATTGCGTGATGGTCGAATGGAAAGTGAATGGTAAAGGTATAATTTGTGAGGAATAATCGGGAGGGCAGACTCGGATGACGCTAGGACGTCACGGGGGTCGCGACGACCACCGGCGGCATCATGGCGTGTATCAGGGCGCCAAGATCCGTATGCGGTTCTATCGACGACATCAAGGCTGAGTCCACGCGTAATGTTGTGCAGGTAATTCTTTCCTTCTCTCCCGCTCTCTCGTATCTTTTTCGTCGAGAAATGTCAAATATGTTTATAACTATACTTTGCGAATCTATTAACATCTCTTTACGAATTTATTATTGTGTATGTTGTTATCACTATTTTTGATATGATAGAAAAGCAGTTATACAATTAAATGTACTTGAAAATAAAAAGCACTTATAGGTCAAACGATTAAAAATAGGTTCAGACTAAATGAAAACAAGACAGTTGAGACACACTCGTTTCTGACGAGTGAATCTTTATGGTGTGATCTAACTAACCTTGATTTATTTAGTGCTTAAATTCAATGAATATGATATTGGAAGATTTAAATTAACGTGTAAAAATCAGTATTTTAATTATGTAATACTCAAATATTCTTCTTTTTTTAATTGAACTTCACTGATTATCAGTGCAAAGTATACCACTTGATAATTAATGGCTATCCACGGATTCAGATTTAGAGAATATATATTATGACAAATATTATTTTCCTTGTTTACATCAACATGATACTTTTGCGTATTATAATCAGTGCGATCCATTTCCAATTTAAACATAAAAACAAATGACAACAATAAAATATTTCTCAAGAAGATGTAATTATCTGATATCTGATAATTTTTTAATATGTTCATATCTATAAGTAAGCACCGAGGATATAAATCATGCGCGGAAGCATGAATTGTCCTGACGCGTTTACCGCGCTGGCGAAGCGCCAGGCTTTTCAGCGTGAGCGAGCGAGCGAGCGAGCGAGCGAGGAGCAGCTCTTGAGTCACCGAAGAGGCAAACCGCGCCGTGCACTCGCTCGTAGCTCGCAGCTCTGGACGACGGAAAGCGCAAGGGGACACAAACTCGGTTGTCGTACAGACGAGAGGAAGAGGAAGAGAAAGAGGAGGATGGAGGAGTAGCCACGCAGAGAGTGAGGAGAGAAGAGAGTTAGTCATCGCGTACTATTTTTGAGCGCGCAAAGAGACGAGCGGTACGAAGGGACGCACGGAGGGTTTTACTTCATGATCTCAGGTCGCCATTATTACGGCGGTCGCGATGGGGTCGCCGTTTCGCAGATTCTTTTTCCACTTTCCCGGAGTATTTAAGGAGAGAGAGAGAGAGAGAGAGAGAGAGAGAGAGAGAGAGAGAGAGAGAGAAATGAAGAGTACTCTTTCTCTCTGTCTCTCTCTCTCTCTGCTGAAGCAAGATCGAGCGGAACACATATGTTAAAGAAACTCGTTGAGACAGAAAGCAAGATAGTCTATTATCTATGTTAATATAGTGTTTGTAATTTTGATATAAAATGAATAATAAATGAATTGTTTGAAACTTTTGGAAATGTTAATGTTATTAAAAAAAATAATTGATTTAATTATATTCTTAAGTATTAAAAAAAAATGTTGGCAAAATAAAATAATGAGAAATAAATTATAAGAAGATATTCATCACTCAAGATGTTTATGATAAATTAATTTTTTTCACGAAGCATACAATATAAACGTTTATGAATTTATATATATTCAATATATATATATATATATACTACAAAGATATGACACGATTCAGTATCAACGTATTTACAGTGTCTGCACGAATTAC
>NW_017259190.1:4533939-4541979 GCF_001594045.1 Atta colombica
AAAATAATGCTCACATAAATGTTTATAATTTTATGAAAAATTACAAAATTTTCTTTTTATACATACAATGAAAATCCACGGAGCAAAATCTAGTGAAATAATTAACAGCGCAAATACAATATTCGAAATTTGCACTTGACAAATGTAAATGTCTGAGTAAATATTGATTTGACATTTATAAATTTGTCCAAGAATATAAATGAAACATGGACTATGACAAAGTAGTGACAGTCAAGCACCTGCGACGCAATAAAATATCAAGTGAAAAAAAGAGAGAAAAAAAATAAGAGAAGGAGAAAGGATTGCGTGTTAATAAACGTAAGTGTACACTTGCACGAAGTTGCAATCAACGAGAGATAACACCCACATGACGTATAGATCGCCACATATGATGGAAATGCAAACGGATGCGTCGCGCGTAGTGCTGTTTTAGTCGAAAGGGAAAACGACAGAAAAAGAGTTTGCGGAGCTTCGCGGTCAGCTGCAAATGCATTCAATTTCGTCGGCACGCCAGGCACCTGTCGCGCATTATGCGAATAGGCGTCCTCAGGACCATCGAGACTTGCGATGTCATCAACGACATACTAATTGAAATTTTGTACGGCGATCGAAAATTTGCCATAATTGATACGATTTATAACATAATTAAAGTGATGCAATAACCAAGATTTATGCTCTTAGAGGTGCGATTTGAATTTATGATGTTATGATGAAGCTTCGCTGCATAATTGGCGGAAAACTTGAATTGCAATATAACGTAATGCATTAACAAGGAGGAGGAATCTAACCCGGCAATAAATTAACTGTGTTCGACATACTAATAAGATAAATCAAATCAAAGGATTGCAACAGCAACGTAATAGACTTTCGAAGTGTACATTTGTCCGTAAGTGCTCGTTAATGCACTTCTCCACACTTTAATCCATTCACTCGCTATGAAATGACTATGCACGATGCGTATAATTTTCTTATTTTATTTCGCGTAGATCTCTAAAGATATTCTTGCTGATTTTTTAATTTTATTTTATCTATCTATTAAAATTTAATTTATCTAGCAAAATTTATAAAAGGTATTTTCTTCTATCAGTATTATTTGCTATTCTTTCTCACACACGTATTTTGTATGTATTTTAAATTAAATTATAAGATAAAGAATAAAAATTTACAGAACAATAAATTGTGAAGTATATACATGTTGAATACAAGAGTTTGCATAATTTGACATGCCATAAGAAGCGAGTATATTTTTCCAGGTAAAAAGATTTATATTGCTCCAATCAGCGCTGTTTACTTTTCCCACTTCAAGTAACACGGGATTAATTTGAAAACTGTTCGATTGATGCTCACAATAATATTATCATAAAATTTTTCAAATCAATCAAATTTTTCAAAATTAATTTAAATACCCATATTTAGGAAAACAGTCAAATACATCAGAAAATAAAATTATTTATTTTTTATATAATAAAATATAAGTACTCGTAATTTGCACTTTATTAAAAAACTTTCAATAAATTTTCAACAGGAAATAATGAATGTCTACAAGGAATTGAGATTATTTGTCATTTTTGCAAACATAAAAATCCGTAGAGCTGAAGCGAGCAATGAAGAAATAATGACCATATAACTGTAGGATGAAGAAATAATAATCGATCGATCGATCGATTATTAAAGTTCTCTCCTTCACGATGTTTGCTGTCTACAAGCTATTCGTTCTTCTCTCTCTCTCTCTCTCTCTCTCTCTCTCTCTCTCTCTCCCCCTTTTTCTTTTTCTTACGATCGCCTTTAATTCATTTATACAATCTCAAGAGATCGATCGATCAACTACAATCATTGCATGAAACGCGACGTAATTAAGAGCGCGTGCAATTTTTCGCAATTTTTCATTTGTACTTCAACAAGTACTTAACTCATTCCACAAATATTCATTTCACGAATATTTTTATTAAGATGCAAAAAATAAAAATGAGAAGTAGATATTCTAAACAGAAGAACTTAATATTGAAATTACTTCGAAACTTATATATTTATGTTTCAAGGAAATAAAAAAAAAAAGAAAATTATGACTTAGAAAGTATTATTTAATTATGTAATGATAATAATACTTCTTAGAATATGTATTATATATTACTTTATATAATTATTTATTGTATGATTATTTTTGATGATTCCAGATTTATACAGATTGGGCTAATTATTATTTGGAACGAGGAGGTTGCAAGAAAAGAGTGACCGATCTCCAGGCTGATCTCTGCGACGGTGTTCTTTTAGCTGATTTAGTGGAGGCTGTCAGTAAGTATCTTTTGCACACTCCCATTTCTTTTTGAAATGTAATCAAATAAAATATTTATAAAAAGAAACAATTTTCGAAATGTTCGTGAAATATTTGCAAATTTTTAATTATATTCATAAATGTTGTATTAGAATTTTTTTATTTACTTATTTAATTAATTTATTTAAATTTATTTATTTAATATAAGAAAGACTGGAAACATTTATATTAAATAAGAGTTGCGACATTTTATTAATAAAAATCGAAATGTGCGAAAAAGATTGATTGACAGCGGGTGACATAAATTTGTGATTCGTCTAACAGTATTGGATCGTTTATGGCATTGGACAGTTATCCGTAACACATAAATCGACACTAAAGTCATTAGTGCATAAGGTACGATAGTCACGTGCTGTACGCACGCGTATGCAATTTACCGCGTCCGTTAGTCAATTAAATGAACGAGGAATATCTTGTAAATTAAGACATATATTTTTTTTTATTTCAGCTAATCAAAAAGTGATCGACGTAAATCGAAAACCAAAAAGCGCCCAACAAATGGTGAGTATATTTAAAAATTTTGTGCAGAAGTTCGTTTTCAGACAAAGTTCATTCAGCATTAACATAATCCTTTAAGAACTTCAGTTAATTAAATTGTTCGTGTTTATTGGGGAAATAATAATAATACTTAGGATAGAAATGTCAGGTTTATTTTTAATTGCAGAACAAAAATAAATTATAATAAATATATTTTATTGTTGCAATATATGCAAAATGGAAATTTGTATAATCTTATATAAATAAATACAAAATATATTGGGTTGTCCGACTATAATATAATTTAATAAATGTATACTAAAACTTAAATCTTCTGCGTTTCAATTTTCCTTCAACATCGGCACGAACTTTCCGGACAACCCAATAAATAAATAAAATATCAAACATAAAATATATTTTCTAATCAAATTTGATAGAATATAGATTGTTTATCTGTTATGAATGTGAAAAGAGAAAATATTAGATTATGGATAAAAAAAATAACTGGAATGAAATTCAAAAGATTTGATATTTGATGCGTGGATGCTCCGGATCTTCCTCCGGAGAAGTAAATTTAAGAACCAGCATGCACGAGCGCAGTCCTTTAAAAATAGAAAGCTCACAAGCTCGCTCCTCCTCTCTTTCCCCGCTTCGAATACGTAGATAAAATCCATGCAACTATACGTACACCATAGATGCACCATAGATCATCGCATCTCTTTGAAATATTTAGAATAACACGAAAAAAACAGACACGATTACGTCTCTTGCGGCACGTTTTGATTATCTTTAAGAAATATTTCTATTCATCTATCTATTTTCATAATCTTAAACCTTTAATTTATTTTTACACGTTTTTAATAAAAGTGTTTATATTTGTCCATTTATCTGTGCTGTATTTCTTCAGAAACTTTTTTTTAAACTTCATTCTTTTTCAATTTCGATTTAAAACGCATTGATTTTAAAATTATTTTTATATTTTCTATTATTAATTTTATTTAATAATTTAATTCTATATAATATTATATTTCAACATATATTATATTGTACTTTTATCGCAGTCGTAATATTTTAATCTTTATATGTATTTTTGTCTTAATTAAAATAATATTTACTAATTTTTAAATTAAACATTACAGGCTATATAGGATCACTGTAATATCTTTAGCTACTATATCTGAGTAATAAATTTCTGAAGTCATATAAGTATTTCTTCTCGCTTTAGGCATGCGCGTATCTCATTTTACAAGATATGAACCTTCATCATAATGTGTGTAATAAACATATTTTGCGATAACATCGTAAGATAAATTCATGCTTCTGGTTCGAAAAAAACGATTACTTGGATTTCCTTCAGCATTTTAATTAGTGTTTTATGGAAGCATTGCAATAAAAATTCGGTCAGAATCGTGCCTTGCGTAACCTCTGACACGCGCGTTTTATAACCGCGATTAAGTACCTGGCTTCCGCACAGGCTCCGCCGTTTATAATTAAATTAAAAGCTATTAATTATAACGTCTTGTTACGTCCTCGTACGTAAATTATTTCGATTTCTTCTTGTAACTTATTTCATCTTGTAACAGACGCGACATGTCACTTAAATTTTTCTTGCACTAAAATTAAAAATTGTTTATGTACATTTTGTCACAATTAAATTTTGATATTCTCTGAAAAGGCGCGAAATTATTAACACTTGCAAAAGAGAATATTCGATAAAATTTCAAAATGTCATGTCTTCTTTCCCTATAACACCAAGGACTCTATTCTCACTGACAGTCTTTCAACTTGTATCCCCTAAGGAAGAGCATCGCACGTTGACTCAGGATTATGCAAATTGGAAATACAAGGTGGCATTATCCTACGAGAAAGAGAGAGAAAGGGAAAGGGAGAAGTATAATTCGACTACGTATTTCGATCCATCCATCCGGATGTGACGTGGCTCGTTTTCCCGACGAGATGCACTCGAAATCCATAAAACACGATGTTCTCTCGTTTTTCTTTTCCCTCGATCTTTTCTCTTTTCTTTCCATTCAAAGTCCTCACACCCATAGTAAATATTGACGAATTGAAAATTAGAAGCATTCACGTTTTTCCATTTTGCTCTCAATATAGTAAATTCGTTTCTTTAGATGTTACATAAAACTTTTTAAAAAATTTAGAAGCAATAAAATTGTATATAAAAAGAAATAATATGTATACAAGATAATATAATACTATTGTGATTATATATTATATAATAGTTATATAAAATAATATATAAAAATATTATAAAATGATAGTAGAATTTAATTTCATTCTCGATAGTGAACAGTTTCGTGTCACTCTTCAGTTCTTGACAGAAACTCTATAGTTTACTAGGCCAAGAAACTTTGCGCATAGCTTTTAGTAGCTGTAGTATTTGTTTTGCTAAGTACTACGTATTACTTTAGAGCTTAGGATGGTACTTTGAGGGTGTAGGTATAAAGCTCTTCCAAGTCTTTTCTCGAATTTTGTTCTTGCCCTCAATCGAACATACACATACTGCAGAAACAAGTCTGTATAGTCAGCCTCGTAGACGTCGCCTTTCCAATTTCGCGGTGTCGAGGGTGGACGCTAAGGAAAGGAGAAGGGCTCCAGTCTATAATTAAAGCAAGCCGAAACACACGCGCCATGTGTACAGGGTGATTCACGTAAATGATAAGTAAAGATAATCGAGATAAAGTAAACCGATCGGTCGATATTTTATTTTTCAAAATTTTTAATATTATAATTTTTTATCATCATAATAATTTTAATATATAAAACAGAGATTTAAAGTACAATTTTAATAAAAGTATATATACAAATTTTTAAATATACATACAATAATTATTAAATATTATACAATCTTGAAACATATTGAACTTTAAAGGTTTAACATTAAATGTATTTCTTATTTATTTTTATGACTTTTTAATTGATTTCTTTGTGTCTTTAGCGATTTGTGAAACAGCTTGTAACCGATTCGAGAATCACGTGTTTTCCTTTCGGAACCGCGCTCAGCACGCGACTTGCAACTCGTCGTCGGTTTACAACTCGTACACACTCCTGCCACACGTACAATAGCGTACAGAAACGTTCTTCGTTCGCTACGTAAACCGGAAGCCCGATGATTGCATAAATCGGCATGCAACATTATACATACCAACGTATGTACATGAAAATGCAATTCATTCTCTCATTTCTAATCTGTCATATCAGTTCTTTCAATAATCAATCTTTATTTATTGAGAAAAAGATGTAAAAATATATTGACAGAGATCAAGAAAAAGATTTTAAACACCAATTTAAAAATGTTGATTTATTTTAAAAAAAATTTTTTTAGAATAAAAAAAATTAGAATTTAATTACTTAAGTTAAAAATCTCTTTTTTTTTTGTTGGATTCTTTTTGAGTTGATTGTATATATGGCAATTTTTATTTGATTGTGAACATTCGATTAACAATGTTAATATTTTTCGCCCGAAAAAAATTTCTTCAGTGCAGTATAATAAACTTGGTCGCGTGGTAGAATCGGGCTGGTTCTCATCTTCGCACATCTTTCGATCGTCAACATTGTTTTGATGATTAAAAGAGAGTCGGCTAAAGCTGAAGCTTAAACCGGAACCGGCATGGCATCTTTGGCTAGCCAGTCGGCCCATTGCGATCTATTTCTATTTCGCGGATAATCCACTCTCTCGAGATAGCGAGGATGAGTCATTTCATATATATTAGTCAAGCATCGCGCCAGTCTCCCTAATTTCCTCATAACGATAATTTATGAATAATATGGATTGTCCTAGATTTTGTTTTCTGGATTATTTCAAGTAAACTTTAATAGAGAATTAATTATTAAGAACATTTCAGAGAAAAATAATTTAATTACGAATAATATTATACAAATTAATTTTGATAACTTTTTTATTTAAATATCTTTAACGGTATAATTAATAATATGTTGAAAGATATTTTATTTTTAAGTATATGATGAAAAGTTTATGAGTTGAAAGAAAAAGTTTATGAAATTAGAATATATAAAAATAATGTATAATTTTGAGGTAACACTACAAAGAGTCAAAGACCGATACTGTGTTTAAGTAAACGCAACTCGACGAACAAACGCTCGAAAATCGATTACTCGATTGTTTAAATTAGACAAACGCGAGCAAGTGTTGAGGGAGGCATGCGGGATGGTAGAATATTGAAAACGTCACAGTGCGTCGCAGGTGTCCTAGATACTATGTATATATGTACTGCGTGAATGGTAAGAGGGAAGAGAAGGATGAAAAAACGGGGAAACATAGGCGGGCATTTCCGAATATAAGATGACTTTATAGAAAAAAAGAAATAGACGTATTTCTAGGCTATAGTTCCTTTTTGAACTAAAAAGTTTGTCGTATAATACAAAATGTATAAATGGGATGTTCTTGAATAAAAATAAATCACTTCGAATACCATTAATAAAGATATTAAAAAATAATTTATTACATTTCTGATTTTTATTTTTGACAATTTTAATTTTTATTACATTTAATTAGTTAAATTTCTTATTTATTTTTAATAAATTATAAATTAAAATATTTGAAATTATAATTTATAAATCATACCATTCTAAATGTATATCAGTGTTCTAGATTAATTCACTCCAAATTGAAAGAATTCACCGTTTTAGGTTATCCTTCCTTTTGAAATAAAATATGATCGTTCTTCACCGAATTAATCATCAGATATCTGACAATAATCGCGATTTTCCCATATAAGATTTCTTATAAAAAGTGTGTGATCGGTTACTCTGTTGTGTTACTCGAGCAATATTAATTGCTGCGCGTAATCGTGCCTTTGTATTCATCATGAAATTAACGATTGGTATAATAGAAAAAAAAAAGCAGACAATGCACCTACACGATATGCAATTTTCGATCCAATACATCTTTCTTTAATTAAGCTCTGATCGCGTAGAATCGCTTCTTGTAACCATCTACCTCATCTCTATCGATCCTCTATTGATCGCACGAATGTGACGTTGCGAACCACTCAAATTGATTCGGAATGTAATTTTTTTTTTAACGTTACGCGCAGTCCACGTCTTTAGATTTCCGAAAATTTATGCTTTTAATCACATTGCAACCGTTTATTTTCTCGTATAATATTAAAATTGTATTTTGTCCGCTGTCAAGGAAAAGTTTCATTTTGAGAAGCATAGCTTATATTTTTTTAAGTTTACGAATCTATTAT
>NW_017259190.1:4541991-4544154 GCF_001594045.1 Atta colombica
ATATATATATAATAGATACGTAAACTTAAAAAAAAAAATATATATATATAATTAATTTCAATTTCAATTTTAGAAAGTAATAGATTTTATGTAATGAGGATTTTATTTTAAAATAGTGTAACGTACTTTGGGTATTTCCGGCTATTTGTCAGCGCACAAGCGAACGAGTCTGTTTTCAAAAGTTAATGACGTTCCCGCGCGAGTCGATAAACTGTTACATTGTCGGCTTGCGGCCTGTGTGTTCGTGAAAGATTCAGTAATTCAATTCGCAGATGTTTTGGTGAATGAGTCGACCGCGGAAAAAAAAGCCTCGCCTCTCCCGGATCCCGCCAATACCTATAGTAATGCCCAGAATACACAATGCAGAGTAAATTGGATGGAAATATCTGGATCAAAAAAGGTGCAATGGTCAGTGCTCTTCCTGCTTTTTTACACGTGCGCGTAATTCAGATTCTAAGATCCTATAGAATCTTGCATTAAAAAATAACTGATTATAAAATCTTGTAAAGATTCTTGCTATATTTAATCAGCTAAATTAGTGAATCTCAAGAAATCTTTCAGAATCTCTTAGAATCTCTCAAAATTCAAAAATATATTAAACTAAGAAATTTTGAAATCTTAATATTTTCGATTGGTCTTATTAATTTTTTCATTTTTAAATTCTTTTTTCATATCTGTAGTATATATCAATAACAGTTATCTTAAAAATTGATATTCATAGACAATGTCATGTTTGATTAAATATGATCTCTCTAAATCTGAATCAGTGGATAATCACTGATATCAGTACCACTGGTAATCAGTGAATGAAATGTGAACTCTCTAACCTAGCTGATCTTTATTATGTGATCTAACTAATCTTGTTTTAGTGCATAAATTCAATGAATATGATATTGGAAAATTGAAATTAACATGTAAATATCAATATTTTAGTTATATAATGCTCAAACATTCTTCCTTTTTTAGTTTATTGATTATCAGTATGCCAAGTATGCCACTGAGTAATTAGTGACTATCCACTAATTCAGATTTAGAGAGATCGTATTAATAAAATGAATTAACGTATCGACAGGATATTATGGATACGATATCTACCCATACATATTACGAACTGACCCTACTCACAATCCGCGAACCACGTGGATACCTGGGTTCTCCGAGGCTCCCACACTTGGAGCACGCTCCCACTACCTGTCGATTGCTCTTTCTTCCTTCCTCTTTCGACCTTCTCTGTGGGCCTGCTAACGCGGTCCCCTGCTCGGCCAATTGCGGTGTGGCTTACCTCGACCTCGTGTCCCTGTATGCTCTCTCTGTCTGTCGTCGCTTAGTGTCCTACGAGTGATCCAGCAGTGTGGATGCTGCATCGATTCTCACAACCAGAAAGAAAGCGCGTGTGAAAGAAATATGTAAATAAATAAATCAATTAGTCTTATCGCACTGTGCAATTCTGTTATCGCGATGATAGTTAGTGATCAAATTTCCCGTTGTGCGTTTTACTTTATATTTAATGAAGAAACACAGAAGAAGTTATCGTTAGGTAACATTGACTTTTCTAATTCATTTCATCTCTATCAGTCTAATTACTACTAATTTCTCATACTCATTTGATTTCTTATTTTATGCGTATATTATTTATAAATAATCGAAACATTTTTGAGACTATAATTAAGAATTAAACACTTTCTGTACGAACGTTAATGTGCCATCTGATTTGT
This sequence comes from Atta colombica, assembly GCF_001594045.1. Lineage (NCBI taxonomy): Eukaryota > Metazoa > Arthropoda > Insecta > Hymenoptera > Formicidae > Atta > Atta colombica. The sequence goes on from NW_017259190.1 coordinate 4,543,707, forward strand.
GGAAAAACTCTCTCACTTGCGATTGCTGAATCCGTATATATCGAAACAAATACCTATTTAAAAAATTCTAATTCACGTGTTTGGAATATAAGCAAGTTCAAAATACGAGTACTTCCCAGATATGCCGGGCGTGTGTTCTCCGTCTTCTCGGTTAATGTTCCATAAGTGCTCCAGTAGCACGTGCCAAGCGGTGATCCGTTTTACTTCCCGTGATCTTGTTCTCGCTCTCTCACAACTCTGTTCTCTATGAATGAAAAAATTATCGATCATTCGACACGGCTCTCGCACTTGCTTTCATCTCCGCGAACGATCATTCGAGTGCTCGAGTTTATGATTACTATTCGATGCGAGTCAATATCCAGTAGTTGTAAGAAATTTCTAGTGAATTTACTATTAATATTCCAAATTGAATGTATTAATTTTAAGTATATATATATATATATATATA
>NW_017259190.1:4544254-4553208 GCF_001594045.1 Atta colombica
AAAATTAAATACACAAAACTATTAACGAATAAATCTAGAATTATAGTTCTTTACTTCTCCAGTGATTCGTACAATATGCTTCGAAATCGCATTAAACTGTAAAGGATTAACGGCGTCAGAATACCGGTAGTTTTGACGATGAAAGATACTCTAAAACTAATTCCACAATCAATAGTTCTGCTCTTCGAAAAAATTTTGTCTCTGATTCTACAGAAAATTTTACGCTTCATACTATTCATAATATTTAATTTAAATTCTGATTTTTTGTTTTTTATTTATTGAGAATATGATGACGCCACTTTCCACCACATCTTGTACCAAAAATTTCTTGCGGATATAGATGTTTGTATTCACTAAGAATATATTTCATATTTTGTTTATTAAAAAATTATATTAAAAAATTAAATACACAAAACTATTAACGAATAAACCTAGAATTATAGTTCTTTGCTTCTCCAGTGATTCGTACAATATGCTTCGAAATCGCATTAAACTGTAAAGGATTAACGGCGCCAGAATACCGGTAGTTTTGACGATGAAAGATACTCTAAAACTAATTCCACAATCAATAGTTCTGCTCTTCGAAAAAATAAAGATAACTTGAATAATAAAGAATAATAAAGATAACTTGTTGACTGCCTTAATCTTATATTTCGGGATTCAGTTAATCGAGTCTAGACGAGGAATCGAAATAACGGCTCGGCAAAATCACAGAAGGTCGACTGTGTTGCGACTGTTCGCTCGCAATGAGCAGGCTTGGACGACGAGCTCATTAACTCATAAAATTGAACGGGCTGAGTTGTCAGTCAAAGAAGCAGCGACACTCGCGCGCAGTTAATAAAGCGGCTGTTAATCGGCGACGACGATGACAACATACTGTGGTGGATTCCTCTCAACTAAGTTCGACCCTTAACACCCGAATTGCATTCGTCGCATTCGCTAGATTACCGAGTAAATTCTTTCCATGATCGTTTATCTTGTACGAATGCATTTCTGATGAAAATAATCGTTATCAAAATCTACAATTTTAATCACGAGGATCTCCACATAATTAATTACATTAACATAAAGCGGACAGTTATTAATAGTGATACTAATAAAAGACATTGGATTGAAATAGATGTATTAAGCATAGGGTAACTATCCCAATTATTGTGCCCGTCCCTATTAGCGTGCTTTTGTATTTCGATAAGTCATAAAGAAAAAACTATCATAAATAAATAAGAGAAAATATTTTTTTGTTAAGTTAAATTATTAATGTATACGATACCGAAGATAATATTTTATTTTTTGAGTATTAAAGTATTTTAATTTATTTTTCGAAAGATATGAGGAATTTAGTAGTGATTCCAGTAATACGTACCGCAAGATTTTAAGCTTGTCCCTATTAATGTGCCTTGTATGGGAGCTGAGAACGTTGTGTTATGAGTGTACTTTAAAATAAATATAATTGAAATAATAATGCATGTAATATTAACATAAACAAATTTATTACCTGTTTTAGTAACTATACGTTAAAATAAGTCAAATATGAGTACACAGATTATTGGGGGCGCATTAACAGGGTCATCGCCCTTAGAGGACTCCCTATTAGGGACATGTTTTCTATTTTTGTCAAAAGCATTATAAAATATTAACATTTTTTAGATTAAAGAAATATTATAAGAAAAAGAAATAGTTGAAAAACTACCGATATTGATTGCAAGCAAGTAAAATTAAAGCTACAATATTTAATAATTAATTCAATAATAATTAATAAGCAAATTGGCTAAAAGGTATATTAATAGGGACAGTTACCCTAGATAAATAATATTATTAACAGTATAAATAATGCAATCTTAATTTAATACAATTTAGTAAATAAAATATGATTGAAAGTAATTAATGAAATAAATGCATAAATTATATTTTGTTATATTAACGAGGATCAAATAAAACATTTTTTTCACTTTAAATTTATGTTGAAAACCTAACAATCAGATTTTTGTTCAATAATAAATGAGATCAATTAAGTGAACTAACATCTTTAGAGTTGTATATATCTGATGAGTGTTCGGCCACGCGAAAGATTACGTTTTTTTTTTTCCAAATTCGATCGATTGATCTTCATGATGTATTCACCTATAATGTGCAATTTTTTATTGTCGATCCCTTATATTTACGAATAATTGAATTTAATCAAATCATTTTGCGCTATAAAAGGAAAGATAAGCAGATCGTGTGAGCGAATGGGAAGTAAACGATGACTTCGTGTGACCCGCGAGTGCGCTTTATTAAATTATTATTGCTGTTTACGAGTTCAGAGCCCGTTCGAGCTTGGGCGACGCTAGTAACCACGAGATCGGCAATGTCAAATTGCCTCTTAAAACGAGCGTAAAGTAAATTGCATAAGTGGCGAGGTACACACCGGCCAATCGCAGTGTCGCCCTCGATGTGCATTGCTACTGTACATTTCATATTTGTAGTATATGCCATATTCTTCATGATACCTGCGGTCGCATACCTGCGTCTTCGCCGTGATTTCTCGCGTAAATCGTTACCGACTTCCGCCGCCACGGAAAATTGCAGGTATACTTATTATGACGCAGCCTTGAAGTGGGAAAATATACAATTATCCTGTCTTGCGTTCAACAGCATTCACACATACACACACATACACACACACACACGCGCGCGCGCGCGCGCATACCTATACATAATATAGCAATATTAGCAATAATTGTAGCAAAAAGTGATTAGGTTTTACTTTCTACGAGATAAAAAAAAATTGCTTATTTATGTTACATCCGTTATATCCATATTACAATTCATATTATACATGTTGTTGATATATTAACATCACAGATTACAGATTTATATGTAATTTATTTCTCTTTTAAAAATCAACTTTTAAAAATTGAGAAAAGACAAAACGCTTTATATATACAATAATATTCACATATTCTAGGTGAAATCAAATATCTTCTTTATCTCCTCTCCTATAACTATTTCAACTATTCGACCTCGTAAATCATTCTGTACACGCATACCGCGCGCGTCAACCATCGCTGAGCATCGCTCTGCAATCGTGAACCTCTCGATATCCATCAGACAAACTACATCGTACTCTCCAAATCTGAATCAGTGAATAATCACTAATTATCCAGTTGGCACTGATAATCAGTGAAGTTCAACTAAAAAAGGAAGAATGTTTGAGCATTGTAATTAAAATTTTGATATTTGCACGTTAATTTCAATTTTTCAATTTTCCATATTCATTGAATTTATGCATAAAACAAGATTAGTTAGATCAGCGAGGTTAGCTTATATTTCATTCACTAATTATGGCATACTGGTTTGGCACTGATATCAGTGATTATCCACTGATTTAAATTTAGAGAGTACGCAGATAGACGCGCAATAGATGTATCTATCTCTAGATCTCTGCACTAACAATTTATTATAATTTTGCTGCTCTTTTCGCAAGGCGTAAATTCCACGCCTCAAGCGATTCAAATCCGAAATTTGACGCACCGGTTATACACCGTGTATGTGCCGTAAGCACGATCGCAATTAGCGCGATCGTCGATTCGCGGTATTTCGCGTATGCGAATTTGCACAGTGATTGCGATTCTGTTGATATTGTATTACGAAAGCTTTGTCGGAAATCATTGTGGTTCAATTGATTTCACGAAAATTAACGATACGTTTTGAGATTCGATGGATTGGCTGTACAAAGGGAATGCAATTAGAAATAAAATAAATTTTTATTTTTATTATCGCCGAATTGTGACGAATATACGAATTTTCGTATATACAATTATATAGCTTATCGCAACTTCATTTTTCTATATATATTCTTTTATTTATTTTTTTTTTAAATTTAGTAAATAATTTATAAAAAATTTAATAAAATTTTATAAAAAAAGATTGATAAACGTTACGAAGTCAGTTAATTAAACAATTTTTGTGTTATATAATATATATAATTTAAATAAATTCAATATAAATTAATTTTAAAGTTCTATCGTATTTAAACAAATAATTATTATTTACGATTAATGATAAATAAATTCAAGGAAATAGGATCAAAATAATTTCAAAAGGAGAGAGAGAGAGAGAGAGAGAGAGAGAGAGAGAGAGAGAGAGAGAGAGAGCAAATAAAATTTAGTCTTTTCCTTTTTGAACAACTGAGATGTAGTTACAATTCTAGACGTACGTTCGTTTTAACGAGTTCTGGTGAGTCGCGGGAGTCAGTTTTTCGCCGAAGGATCGAGTCATCCATGCTCTTACGAATTTCAACGCACGTCCGATCAAATTGCGGTAGGAGATCGAGATAGAAAGGCATGGGCACAGGAGTCTTTTAACGGTACCGAAAATGGAGAATCAGACGTGCGATATAGTCACGAATCTTCGCGCATAATCTCTGCGAATCTCACGCAACGTCTCGCACTTTTGAAATATGAAAATAATATTGAATAGATTAGAGTTGATACGAATGAACTTAAATGTAAAATATTACGAATTTTAAGAAAAATCGTGAAGATACACATCATACGTCATACTGAGAGGAGAGAGAAGACATTAATAATATTTTATAAATTTATTTTTAAAAATATCTATTATACAATACTTCAAACATTTTTTTAATAAAATCATGGTCGAAGTTAAATAATGAACGTTGTGGTGCTAGTCTCGATTGAAAAAGTTAAGTCATTAATTTCCAAGTTTTTATTAAGACATTTTTTAACATAACAAGTAGATAAAGTACAAGTAAATTAAGAAATTTTTTCTTAAAGCATAAAAGATAAAAATCTTTCTTTTCTCTGCTTTTATTTTCATTTCTAAAATTATTTTTGATTTAATGAACATTTTTTTATTATTGTTCTTCATTAATTTAAAAGAATTTTATAATCTGAAATATATTATAAATATATATTTTGCAATATTATTTTTATAATGTGTTTATTGACACGAAACGGATACAATCGCTACACAGTGCAAAATTAGTTTTGTTAGAAATCGAAGGTCAGTGAGACTTGGAGACACGTGTGCACACGTTGCGGCACATTGCAGCAGCGAATCGCAGTTTCTGCGATCGTTATCATTGGTTATTGTGTGCGCTGTGCGCGATTCTCATCGGCGCGGCGCGCGGATTTTTACCGTAAGTCGTTGTCCGATCGTACGTCCCGCGTCGATTCGAAACGAGATTCAAGGTGAGCTTCGATTCGAGAGCACGCGTACGCACGAGCTCGATACGATAACGCGACTTGTTCCAAAAGACCCGGCGGACCTTCGATTATTATATGGGCCCACATCGGAATATCGTTTTTGATTTTTTTTTTTTTATTTGACGCTCACGGAAAAAAGCATCATCGTAATCAATTAAATTCATCAAATTACTCAATGTTCGCGAAATTTTATTGACAAATAAATTAAATTGAGTGATTGAGTACAGTGATTCAATGAAAATGGAAGTGAGAGATTAAAGGTTTAAGAAGCCGGAAGTTTTGAAATTCTGATACCTGAATTGAACTGGGAGGATCGCAGAACAGCCGATAAATTTTTTTATAATCTAAATCTCACAGAATTCATGAGTTCTTGAAAGTTGAGAATATCTTCGAGGATGTCTCATCACACAAGAATCTCATACACTTGGAAAAAAATTATATTAAACGAACATAATTGTTTCACAGAGATTGAAAATAAATTGCTCAAATTTTATCTTTAAAAATGTTTTATTTCAAAACTTTTGGATATCGTCTTTTCTAAATTAATCCTTACATTTTCAGGATTATTTTGCGCGAATTAATACGCACGATTTGCTAAGAATGATTGCCTGAACGATTATTATGAGATCCTCCGACTTTTCGAAGCCTTTCATGAACCGTTCATTTTTCGCCACAGATTATCATGCTCCCGTTATACATTCCGCGAATTCTGTCGGTCGTTGTAACCATTAAGCTGGCTTGTTTGGACCCTACTGGATTACACCGGGTGACTCGGAATTTTGATGGTATTGCAACTTTTCTATCTTTTAATTTTATAGTCACATCCTGGAAACTTTTTAATTTTAATATATAAAACCTAAAGATTCTTTTATATCTCTCTTTAAAGATTCAGATTTTCTAATTTTAACAATATGGGAATTCTCAGATATTTAAAATTTCATATTTTTAAATGTCTAAATTTATTTTGACACATAATAATATAGACCTTTTATATAACGAGGACGAAATTTTTTTATATAAAGTTTATAAATTAATAAAATTTTTTAATTATGTTATTGTTAATTTAATTATTATTTTATTATCATTAGCCTTAGATTTTTATCCCTAGAGTTAACTTTTGAATCTTGCTTTAATTCAGTGCGATGAAAGTTGCATACTCATTATTTTATTCCTTGATTTTTAAGTTTTAACGAAAATGAGAAACAGATTGTAAATAATTTTCTTTGGCGAGAAATTTATGCTATAATGTGGGCTAAATTGAAGCACGTTCTCAGCAATGGTTTTAATTAAAACCCGCAAAGCGAACGGTAATCTGTATTAATCACGAAATTGATCCGCCACACTTCTAGTTAAATTCTTTCTTTGCCTCGAATAAAAGGGCCGTCGACCTAACTTTTAGAAATTCCACAAAAAAAGATGACAGTACGGCATTAATTAAATTCCTCCGTAATTCCACTGTAAACTAAACAATTAATGCGTCGCGAAGTCGAGTCTATTTTATATAACTTCAACATATAGCTTCATTTAAACTTTATTAATGAAAAACACGCTCACGAAATTAAGCGAATTAATTTATGTAGATTTGTTTGTTTCATTTAAGCTTTTAATAGGTGATAAATTCTCTTATTAATATTTACGATTTAATTTTATACCAGTAAATGATTTTATTTATTGAATATTAATACTATGCTATATTAATTACATTTCTTAATTGAGACTTATGATATTTATAATAATTGAATATTTTGTAATAGTTAAATATCTTAATAAATTTAAAAGATATATTTTCGCATATTTAAGCAATTCTGAATTTAGTATATCCATTAGCGAGTGTAATCAATTAGATCTGCTGACCGAAGACTGGATTCGTTTCGCCGTTTCGAAACTGAAGGATCGCGCTAATTGCAGGTTTTAACGAGCGCGAGCTCGTCGGGACGTCCAGCTGCCGCTTCCATTTCCGGGATGTCGTGCGGACATTGCGCATCTTCTCTCTCTCTCTCTCTCTCTCTCTCACACACACACACACACACACACACACACACACACACACACACACACACATAGAGATGTCTTAGAAATCAGGTTAACCTCGCCAGGAATTCCCTTTCGCTTTTTCTCAAACCACTATGTTAAATCGCGTTCGTTTGGCAAAGAAGTTTCCAGGAAATTTCTTCTGAATTCCACGAACCACAATCTCTAATTGTGAATTTTATTACGCACGATTTAAATGCATTTTATAGATATCAAATTAATTTTACGTTGTGGAATATTTTAAATATTACAGTATTAAATTGTTATAACAATTTATTCCAATATTGATTATCTTTGAAAATTAATTGTGAAATACGTCAAAGAAATTTAATATCTACACATAAATCATTTATACTGCTATTTAGTCCTTTATTCACTCATTAAAATGTCAAATATTTATTCGAAAACACGAGAAATTATTTTCTATATTTCTATACTACTTGTATTTAATTTTCAGTTACTTCTGGAAACTTTCTTTGACATAATCACAACATAGATTATACCTTGTTTACAACAAGAAAGTAGATAAAGGGCGATCACTACTTAGCTATTCGGTGAGAAGAGTCTTGAATAAGACGCGAGTAATCTAAAAATATTCTGTCCATCCACGTAATTCGTTATTGGTAGATTGTAGCAAAAAGCGTGTAATGTTTTCTGTAACGCCTTTTGCTACTTTCACAAAATAGATATTGTGTGTATGTTTCCAATTTATTAAGTATTATATTAAGCATTAACTCTTTAAATTATTCCTTTTAATTAACCTTTTTTGTAATTGATTTATTAATTTTGCAAAAAAATATTATAAAGAAACATTAATGAAAGAGTTATTAAAAAAAAAAATTACATTAATTAAGCATAATTCTAGGTATTTGAAAAACAAAATGAATAGATTCTAAGGATTTTAACTGTTTTGTTATAATAAGTTATAATATTTTGTTATAAGTTCAACGTATAGTTCTTGTACTTACAGTTATTTAATTATAACTGTAATAATAAAAAAAGAAAAATTTTAGTAACAAATTATAATCTGTCATATCTATAGTTAAAGATTTTTTTATAAATTAATGTTGTTAATTTTTAAAATATTCATGTTTCTGTATAGTAATTCCCTCAGGAATAAAAAGATACATACAATATATTATTTTATATTTCGTCATTCTTAATATAAAAGACCAAAAAGATGTATAAAGAAAAAAAGAATCCTTCTATGGCACTCCTTTCCTCTTGTTTGTTTTCTCTCTCGTGAACCGCAGAAGCGAAGACGTTACCATAAGAGGACATCTCCCACCATATCTGGATCTCGATCTCTCTTTCTCTTTCTTTCCTTCTCTCTCTTTTTTCTCTGGAACTGCAGACTCACAGGCCCCAGGGGTATTTTGAAGGGGATTGTAAGATACTACTCGCAGATACTTGTAACTTGTAAATACTAATGTATATTTGTATCGGCACTTAATTAATTCCGATTTAGCGAATCGTCATTCTTTTCTTTTCTTTTATTTTAAATTATATATTTTTATTTTATAAATTTAGAAATCTCTCTTGATATTTAAAAATCAATTTATTATAGCAGATAAATGTTAATGATAAAATTTTATACATTATATTTTAATACACTTAATGAATTAGTACTATAATCGATAAAATCGAAATAGAAAATTGGCATTTGCTTTATTAATCTAACAATGATACTCTTTTCAAAAAAGTTTGAATAAC
>NW_017259190.1:4553308-4559530 GCF_001594045.1 Atta colombica
TGCGTACATATACACACCACACACACACACACACGTGTGTGTGTGTGTGTGTGTGTGTGTATATATATATATATATATATATAATGAGACCTTCCAAAAATAATAAATTTCTCAAATGCGTGATAAAATGAATCTAATTTCTAACTGCCAATTATAAATTGTATTCAAAGTATTGTACATGTATCAAAACTTAAATATTCAATTAAAATAGAAATGGCAGATTAAAGTTTCCAAGTGTCGAATTGAAAATTTACTGAAACTGATTGAAGAAATGCGTAATTCTGGATCGCAATTAAATACAGCACGAACCACACACGCTGTTTTTTACAATGATCCTTTTACACATCCAGTAAGGAGGAGATAGCGGAATGCATTAAAAAGCATCATCACCATTTACGGTTGTCATCTCACCAGGATAACTTGAAACTACTACTTGTGGTGAACTTCACCTTTTGCGATGAGCTGCGGCTCTTTCTGAAGATATCCTTTTTCAAGACTAATGGATCGTGATAAGGATTCAGGTCTCGATAATGCAACGTTTAATATCTCTTTCCTCTCGCTTTCTCTCTTTTTTTCTCTAACTTAAAAAAAAACGAAGGCTTGTAGCGTGACATGACGCATTCCGATTAAGTTGTCAAAGGAAGCGATTAAGATAGAGTGAAGATCCGACAATTATAAATGAATTACAAAATATTTTATATTCCCCATACTTTAATTTTAATTCTATCATATTTTATTTAATTTTTAATATCAGTTATTTTTTTCACATAATTCTTTTGGTTGAAGAATTTTTAATTAAACCAAATTTAAGTTAAATTCTACAACTGAATAAATGACGTAAATAAATGTTACTGTATAGCTAAATTTTTCTTTTACTTACTATAGCTAATTTTTTAATGCGAAATTTCTGTTATTTTCAATTTTTTATGAAATATCATTATACTTATAGATATATCATGTGTCAATATGAATTCTTGAATTTAATGTCTCTAACTTCTAAATCATTTCTTTATTTTCTTTTATTTTCTTATTAACGCTTTCTAATTATTATCTTATATTATCTTATTTTCTTGTAATGAACTTTATGATTAAATTAATAGGGTGATACCTGCATTTCCGTGACTAGGTGAGTCATCGACTCTCTCTCGTACTACCCTATAGTACCTTCATGCCTTGGCACAGCTCGTTTTCTGGGCAAAAGTCGGGATCAGAAACAATGGAAACGAGAGAGGTCGGTGGGCACGCGTGTGTAAGGTAGCCATGATCGCGGCGGTCACGTTTCACTCTTGCGTTATATGTATCGTGTGGTGTACTGTGTGAAAAGCCAGCAAGGGCTTTTGTATGCACCTAGTCGAGGACATACTATACTCTTCCACCTTTCCTCTCCTGTTCCTCTTTATTCCTAGTAGAGGACGTTATCTATACCTCCATTCGATTTCTGATCAAAAACAGCAAAACTGATTCTTGTTAGATATCGAAAATTATTCTCGATATTTATTTGCATCTTCATTGATAGAGAAATAATATAAGAGAACTTTCTGATTATATTGAAAAAATTAAAACACATATTATATTTTATATTACGATCGAAAAATATTTAATAATTTGGAAATCAACTTTGAAATTTTGACTTTTGCGAAAAAAAAATAATTTAATTATTAAGAATAAAAAATGTATATGTAATTTTACAAAAAAAAAACAGTAAACATGTTATGAATCTAAAAGACGATCAATAACGAAGCTTCGCATCCGTGTTGTACAGGTTGAAAACGTGAGTTTGTGCGTGGGAGCACTGCGGGCTCTGGGGGCGGATGTAGGTGCTGTGAACCCGGGTGAATTGGCAGCAGGATCAACCCTGTGGCCGGTACTGGCTTTGCTCTTTGCCCTGTCACGCTACAAACAGCGAGCCAAGCAGCTACAGGATATGCCCAGGTAAATCACTCCTTTCGGCAGAAAAATCAATTATCATAATGATCGTCTAATGAATCAACATAATGAAGGAATTATGTTGAAAAGAATATGTATAACTTTGAGAACCTTTAAAAATAGATCTCAGAATCTTTGAAACTGCGAAAAGAATTTTGAAATTTTTATTTCTCAAATTTATGGAATCTTAATTGATTTTTAAGAAATTTTGGATTTTCAAATATTTGGCTTATTTTAAAACTACAAATATTTATATTATTATAAATAAGCGAACTTTCAAGATCTAAACACTTTGTTTTAGTACTTTTTAAATTGTCGAGTTTGGTTGATTTTTGAAATTTACACTGACATTTGAATTTACATTTTTTTCTATTTAGATTATAGAATTTTTTTTTAATTATAAAATTTTTGAAGAGTTTTTAAAACTTCTAACGTTTAAGATCTTTTGAATTTATATGTTTAAAATTTTTTTCTTAATAATCTTTATCTTATTTACTCTTACGCTTCACTTTTTTATTTTTGAAATTTCTAATCCTCTTTACCATACCATTAATGGGTAATCATACCGACTACGAATACTATACGCAATTCGACCTTCTGAAACCGACCATCAGTTTACTGTATAGCCTAACGTCGGTAAAATGGCGATGTCCCTGACGTACGAATCCCTGAGGATTTTCTGTAGATATATACAAGATCTGTTATAGTAATCGATGGTACTTATTTATCATGGTTTGATAATTTGGAATCATAGCTTTATCAATAATTATGACATCACTATTCAAGATAATAATCAACTTTATATTTGTTAACTAAATATTATTTATGCAGCAATGACTGATATTTTATAAAGTTGAATTAATTTTAACATCGATTTGTGGAATCTACCCGATTCCATACATCACTCATCAGGTGTCTAGTAATTTTGCACTGCTTTAGCAATGAGAATATTTTATTTTTAAATTTAATTAGCGATGCGCAACATGTGATGTGTGCAACCAGAGCTTTTCCGATTTAATTACTGATGTTTTCATATTGATCAACTTATTTATGAATCGACAAAGATATTACATAAATGAGCAGTGACGTTTTAGATTTAATAACATAGAACTTTGGAAGAAAATTTTTAAGTGCAATTCGACTTAAATTTAACTTACGATCTCAAAACTCGTTTCTTGATGGTTTTCGGCCGCGATCGAGTTATTACAATTCAATAAAACCGTTAAATCAGATTATAGTGCACTTTTAAATGATGAGAAATACATTTCAAAAAAAGTTAACGAAAATTTAAGAGGCTTTTATTAACACACAGAAAGTTTTTACATTATTTCAATATTTTGACATAACATATATTTAATTGTTTCGAAAATTATTTTTATATAATATGTTAAAGAAAACCACTTTCTAATTTCAATAGCTTTGATATTATTATAAATAACATTAAAATTTACGTATCTTATTATTTCATTATTGTTTCATTATTGTTACATATTTGAATTTCTTATTTTTTTTTTATAATCTTTCTTTTTTCTTAACCAAGTTCTTTATATTTATTTTCATCGAAAATTAATTCTTTTAATTATTTTATTTAAAAAATTTATTTTCTTTTTTCTTTTTTTTTCGCATGATTTGATGTAGTTCGCATGATTTTGTTTGGTGTGGCATTTATATTTTATAGTGACCCGGGATCTATGAGAAAGCTTTGTTTCCTGTCGCGCAGTCAAATCGATACCAACATCCTGTGGAACGGCGGCTGGGCAGCGACGTTCATTAACGTCTGCGTTAATCACCCAGCATATTTCCCTCTTTCTCTTTCTCGTCTATTTCCTCGCGTTGTCGATGTAAAGAGCATACAGTTATACCAATGTTTCGGCACGCAGAAAACGCGTTTTACGACCGAGAACGCGCAACTTTAAATATTTTAATTACGCTGCAGTTAATTGCAACAATCCAAAAGAGAGAAAGATGGAAGCGAGACAGAGCGAGAGAGAGAGAGAGAGAGAGAGAGAGAGAGAGAGAGAGAGAGAATGATATTTATTATATTTCTTACAAATTTTGAATAACGGATAATTTAAATTTTTTAATAGAATATAAAATATTAAATTATAAAATATCAGAATCGAATAAACAAAAAGTTACATAACATCAATGTAAAATTACAAAATATAATGGAAAATGAATATATTATATTATTTCTTTCTCTCTCTCTCTCTCTCTCTCTCTCTCTCTCTCTTTCTTTTCTCGCAGCAATAAATTAAAGAAAAGATATGCAGAGATAAGTACGAAGAAAAAGAAGACATAGCTCTTTTAAAAGCTATTTTAGGGGTGACTGACTTTACATTCTTATTAATCGTTCGTGAACGCAACTTCACGCACGACGATGCCGTGCGCTACAAGTCAAGGTCGATATTTTTAAATTGAGTATTTTTTTGGACAATAAATTGCTTTGATGAGTAATGTTCCTAAATTGTATCTTAAATAATTCGAGTAACATTTCGCAGCATCTATCTAATAAAGTCTCCCAAATTTAAGATTGAGTATAAATTAAATTAAAAATTTTCTGTTTTTGATTTTCTTTTTGTTTAAAATAGATTTAACACTTAATTATATAAAATTATTATTTTATTATATTATTATTGAAAAATTAATAATAATATCGAATCAAAACACTCCTTTTTAGATAAATTTAGACATTTTTATTTACAACTTTTCCTCTTATCTTATTTTGAATAAATAAAAAGTTTAAATAATTAGCTCTAATTTTAATAAAAAATTACTTAAAATTTTTAAAAGCAATAGATAATTGCTAATTAGAAATAGAAATTTTTTGATAAATTAATCAATTAAAGTATATTATAAATTAACAATTAATTTTTTTAAACAGTTTGAGGATAATTTTGTTCTATTCAATAAAATTATTGTAAATTTTTCATATGATTGGATACCTAACTTGTGTTTCATATTTCGGAAAAATTGTATATAATTTATAAAAAGAAATATTTAAATTAGATCCTAGATTTTTTGAACCATATGAAACTCGAATTAATGTTTGCGTCTGGATTAGAAAATCCATGGCTTGCGAGAGTCTAGATAACAGAAATACTGAAAGAAATCTCTTTTGAGCAAAAGGGGCATTCGAGCCTGAATCTAATGGAGCGCGTAACGATTCTTCGGGCGGGAGAAATGCGATGCCGGGGCTCTCGGCCAGGCTATGCATTAACATATTAACAATGCTCCATTATGCCCCAAGTATATAGTATATATACCTAGTCCTCCGCGTGGGCGCATTATGGACCACTCTCAAGACTGCGAAACATATATTTGAAGCTTCAAAATATATATTCTGAATTCATTAAGAAAACATTTTAGCGAATTTGATTTTTATTAGAAAAAGATTTAGAAATAATTTTCTTTCGCATATATTTGAAAGTTTTTTAACACAATTGCAATAAATAATTTAGTTTGTTAAATTTAATATACCTATTAAATATATCTATATAGAAAATTCATTATAATCTATTAGAGCGAACAGATTTTCCTTGACATTGAATGAAGAACAAAGCCTCCTTGTCGATTCATTACCTTGACGCTTAATACGTCGAAGAGAGAATATTTTCTCCTCTAATTCATAATTATTTATGGTTATAAGATTATGAAAGGCTTTTTATTGAAACAGAACTAATAACTTAATTTTTTTTTTTTTACAATAAGAGAATTTTTCGTACAATTTAATAAATTTTCAAGAACCATACAGCTAAAATTGAATTTTTGAATCTAAGAACTCTCGAATGTTCGTTAAAAATGTAACAAACGAAAGTAAAGACGGATGAATTTTAAGCTAGGCTGACAAAAAAGTTTTTCCCACACGTGTACGCTCGTTAGAGTATATACACAATCCATCCATGGCACACGCTCATGTGTGCACGTGCACATCGGGCGCGGGGCATTAGCATAAAAATGGTTTAAAAATCCGTCGAGCGTGCTACCAACATTGGTTGGTTCTCAGGGAAGACTGAACCCACCATTGGCTGGTTGCGTACCTCGAAAGAGAGGGAGGATCGAAGAGAGCGGGCTCCAGAGAGAAGCTGCGAGAGCTAAAACGAGCGAAGGAGAGACTGAGAGAAACGTTCGGAGATGAAATGGGATTGTAAGAGAAATAAAGAGAGAGGTTAACGGAGAACAAGGATCGGTTCTGCGAGGGTGTATCCGAAGAAGAGAGAAAGAGACAGATAAAAGAGAAAGAGAGAGAGAGAGAGAGAGAGAGAGAGAGAGAGAGAGAGAGAGAGAGAGAGAGAG
>NW_017259190.1:4559630-4563793 GCF_001594045.1 Atta colombica
TGAGATGGGATATAGGAGGATGCGAGAAGGCTGTATGTATTCAGACAAAGAAGCACAGCAACACTGGAGTACCATAGAGAATTCGAGAGCGAGAACGACAGAGAGAGAGAGAGAGAGAGAGAGAGAGAGAGAGAGAGAGAGAGAGAACTAGACGTCCAGCTAGACATCAAAAAGGTGCAAGAGAAACACATAATAAGATAAAACGGGATAGAACGAGAGAGAAAGAGCGGAGGGGAGAGGAATGCATCTGCATGGGGAAGCCGGTGTGAGCTCGAAGGGGGCTGGAAGGTGAACTGGAGAGCGAGAGGGATGTCTATGGCGGAAGAGGGGGATCAAGCGTGTAGGGTCGCGAGATACCAAAGCGAAGGGGGGAAACGGCGAGGAAAGACAGAAAGAGAGAGAGAGAGAGAGAGAGAGAGAAAGAGAGAGAGAGAGAAAGCACCACGTGCTATGGGAACGGGAATGGCTCTCTCTTCTCTCGCCGGGCCTTTCGCAGCGGTTCAGTTCGAAACGGGCCATCAACGATGCCTACACACCATGGCCACACCACCATGACCATCGCGGCGGAGTGTGGTGGTCGTCCGTGGTTGCCATGAGGCGTCGTCGCTCAAGTCGATGACGCTCTCAAGAGTCAAACGGTTTCTTGGGCTTCCTCTCGTCTCTTCTCCCCCGTCATCTTATCATCTCGAATAAGTTTTGCGAATTTTTTTAAATGTAGTAAGATCGATGGATCCGTTCGATCATGCGCGGGATGCGACAAAGTGTCGATATTTGGGCTCCGTGAATAGTCGATAGTGATCGCGTAAGTGTAAGTGGTATTACAGAAAGACAGGATGGAAGTTGACGATACGTTTACGGATTATGTTTAAACGTGATAGGAAAACGCTCTCGTGATACGATCTGTTTGGATGTGTTTGACACAGGAAGATTGATCTGCAAGGAAGTCTCGATTTCAACTTAATCAAGAGTTAATCCAAAAAAATTGTAATTTGGAATCAATAAAATATTCCTATGACAATGATTTAAAATAAAATTAATGAAATTTTTATATTCAAATTTATTGTGACCTAAGTAAACTGACTGAACTGAAACATATAATTAAAATTAAAAGCTAATTTAATTATAAATTATAACAAGATATATGTACGTAATGTGATAATAAATTAAAATAAATATTAATGGAAAAAAAATTTTAATGTAGATTTAATTCTACGATAAAAATCTGCTAACTTTTGTTCATACGTTATTAACTTTTTCTTCTGCCGCATTCGAAGTGTCGAGAGCTTCTCCGTATTTTCGTCTTTTTGATCATCGATCCCGTAAGGATGTCGATTGTAGATCTAACCTGATCTCATCTCACGATCGACGATAAGTCGGTCGATCGAGCAGCAAGCCGGATCAATTCATGACGAAAGTGTCTGTTGGCACGCTAACATCGAATTGCGGAGTACTTGAAGAAATCTTCGTTATTTTTCGCAGTTGTAATCTACAGACTGCAACTTGTTGCAACTGCGCGTCACTATGGGGAAGATTAAAATCTAAGGATAATTTTTCTATAAGACTTAACAATTTTGGAAACAAGAATTCGTAGATCGATCAATCGCTGAAGAAATAACGTGACACAATAACGAGAATTCGAAGAATTGAGGATGAGACAGAATTGATGAAATATGTATGAATTTTGAGGGTGAATTATTCAGCGTCTCGTAAGAAAAGAGGCATTTCGATCGCTTTCGATTTCTCAGGACGATTTCTGAACAGAAATCGATATACATATTGAATTTGAAGTTTCTAACAAAACTCTTGTCTTTCAGACAGATTTTTATTCGAGAAAAAGGAACTAAAAGTGTAAAAAATAGTGTGAAAATTATAAAAGGAAATATAAGTATTATTACTATTATATTATTAGAAGAATAATATAATCAGTGAAAAAAATAAAAGTGATATCATATTAACATAATTAGGCGTAATTAGTGAAAAGAGAATGTTAAGAGGTATTATTTGGATATCTCTGTATGTACATATATATATATCAGTAGTTTGAATAATACGTAAAAATAACGTTGATAACAGAAGATAAGAAGATTATAAATACGTTTAATAAAAATATAATTTAATTAATTTTAAAATATTAAAAATTATCAATCATATCAAGTAAGATCAAGAATTTCTTTATGTAAGCAACCGGTATTGAATCTCTTTCCCACACAAACTTTTCTCATCCAGTTCAATCTTGCTTTCATTCGAAGGATCGAAAAAAAAAAGATTTTATTTCGGAGTGAACAAGTCCAGTATAATAAACAAGGATCTGACGAATAGAAAACGATGTTGGATCTCTAAACAATAAATTTTGTCATTCGATCGACAACGAGGATCAGCGAAACGATATCAAGAAGCTCAATCCAAAGTAGATCTCTTTTATCACCGGTGTCTCACGTTCCCACGTTTTACGAACCCTTATTATAGTGAGGATAATAACAATCTCGAGAGGAAGGGACTATCGGATTCATCTCTCGATACGACTCGATCGTTAACTCGCAACCTCGAAGATATAATAAACAGGACGAACTAATAAATTATTGTTATTACAAACTTTTTTATATTTTAGTAAAACCACTCCTTAATAAAACAACAAAGAAAATGATAAAATTGAATAAATAGCTGTGAAATGAAGTGAGACGAAGTAAAGTTTGATATATATTAGTTGTAATATTTCGATTTATTACATTTGTAAGAAATTAAATCAATAACTAATATATAAATGATTTTATTTCTAACAATAAAACAGTACTGAGTTATTTTAATAAAAAACAATATAGATTAACAATGATATAACATAAAGTGCGACTTGAGGCAATTATTTTCATCAGTTTAAGAAGAGTCATCTGTAAAATATTCGAAGAGAAAAAAGAGAATAATCAGCATCATGGGAAATAGCGGAAGCAGTGGGGGCGGCAGTAACAGGAAGGCACGAAGTTTGCCAAATTCACCGGAAGCACACAGGTATATTCCAGCATTCTTTTCGGCGAATTAGTTTCAAATGAAACATAGGACCGTAAAATAGAAGTAAGACGAGAAGTATTAAAAAATAAGATGTAATGAACATTTGTCTGTTTCTCTAATATTGATCACTGTGTGAATTGATATATTATTTGTTGTAGATGCAATTCTTATATTTATTTGCTGCTTCCGACGTATTCTTATCCTTATACCTTATTGTATTTTTTTCTTTATTTTTTCATTCGTTTGAACGAACGACGACGAAACCGGTTATTCGGTATATTTAGGATTTCCTGAATCGCGCGCTGCGTGTACACATTGTCGCTATGTGTAAGTTCTTCGAGGAAAAGTAGACAGTAAAGTTTTTTTTTTATACATCTTCTTATATAGATTGCATGAAATTAATTAAGGAAACTAACAAAATTGCGTTTTCACTGAAGTAAATCTTGAATAATTAATAGAAAAATAAAAATAGAATGGTATTGTAAACTTAAATTTAATTCGTGTATCTTATTTAAATAAAAAATTATGGAATTATTGTAAATAAAAAGCTTATTCAATTAATAAAAATTTTAGTCAAATTTATGGCGTTCTTATTTATCAATACAAAAATCGGATAAATTATAAAAATAATGTATTATTATTTTTATGGCGCTCGAATTCTATTTCTCTATAGTTTTCTTCTTTTTAAAGTTGCAAGTTGCAAGTTGCAAGTTGCCAAATGACAATGGCCGCTGATTTGAATCGCGTGTCGTAGGTTGGAGGTATTGAGGCTCGCGATCTGCGACGCGGGTCCTAACCGGTCTCTCCGAGTTCCCGTGGCGATCGGTTGCGACCGACCGGGCGGATCTGGTTTTGCATTTTTCCGTTCTCGATATAGATCGGTGGCGACCGACTCACGGTGCTCTTCTTTTTCTTTTTTCACCTATCGTGTAATTATGCTCTCTCACGTATATATAGGAAATCGCACTTTGCAACCAACCGTCACGAATAATAAGAATTATCGAAAGTCAAAATAATATATCTTCATAATAATGTTCTTACGCACTTCTAACATGGAAATGGAAAATGAACAGTATTAGAGTCTTACACTATCTTATATCTATCTATCTTATAACAAACTACTAATACAAATTATTACAAAGTATATATATATATATATA
>NW_017259190.1:4563893-4576243 GCF_001594045.1 Atta colombica
AAAAATAAACAATTTATTATCAATATTGTTCTTGGAAGTACGATCTGTCTTGTGGAATAATCGACGATCACTCACGAGAGAATACGCGGAAGAACATAAAATTTTGGACGGAATTTTAATAGCAATGAAATGTGGAGGGTAATAGGATCCTTTAATTAAATCGGCTTAAAAAATTCATTTCCTGTCACCAACATGCAGAGGGAGGAGACTAAACTCTTCGGATATTTTTCCAAATATCCTTGATTTCGGACACTGAATCATAAGATATAAAGATGCAAATTCTTTTTCATGATCGATAATATAATTAATAAAAATGTTGAAAATTGTTTTTATTGTTAAAAAAAAATCATTGATAATAATTTTTATGAATAGACTGATCTACTATTAAAATGTCGTTTCAACTTTAAACGCAACGAATAATCGTATACAAAAGCTTTAAAAAATTTGCATCAAAATCTATAATATGTATATATATATATATATGTAAGCGATTTATTCATTTCATTTTATACATAAGTAGAAATCAGAATTCAGTTCAAATTTAGTGTAAACTTTAGTTTTTATTTTATTTTATTTTTGCAAACTTTCAGTTTTTAGGCAAACAATTTCCCGAATGAATCTTTTCCTTTTACTTTCTCTTCGTCCTTTCTTTATTTAGCGAACGAGTTCAAAGACATCCGCGGAGTCGACGAGAGTGAGTCAATGTTTTCGATGTGAATGGCCGCAGAAATAGATCCTTGGGCAAGCACGTTTCGTGATCGCACGATTCGCGGGCTAAATTCTGCGCGACTGACTTTAGTGAAACGAGAACAAGCTTGTGTCGTCTCGTATGTCACCAATCGTGCGCATCAAGGAAAAACGAGGATGCACCGTGGTGCGTAAGCAGGGATTATTCAAGTTGACAACGTTGCGCTCGTGCGTAATGATTGAATCATTTGGACAATTCATTTTAGAGAAACCGACACTCAAGTCATTTATAAACTATTATAAAAGAATATAAATTAATACATTATAATAATATATAATAATATATAATAATATACAATAATACATTAAAGATATTTAAAAATGTTCTAAGAATGTGAAATATCAGAAAAAAAAGTTAAGAAAATTCTAAGAAAAAAAATACAAGAAGAACATGTAAATAATTGAAATAATTAAATTTCGAAAGTCTAAACAAAGTGTTAAAATATTATTAAATGATTTTTCATAATTTATTCGTATTATTTTATCGATATACGGATTAAAGAATTTTCTTTAGCTATTCTTTCCAAAACTGAACAACTAAATTTTATTCTATAATTTTATTTTTTATTTTATTTTTTACGAGGGTAATTTTTAATGTTTATTATTGTTTATTATTGTTTTTATTGCATATAAAATATAAAATTCAATAATTAAATATGTATAATATTCTTTATATTCGCGGCAAACAAAGAGTAACGTTCGATTGGTTCCGAAGCGAAGATCCGGTCGTGCCCTGATGAGAATCGATGGACTATATTTTGCTCATGGTTCCCCAGGAGATGCTCTTGCCAAGTTCGCTTTGATTAATTAGAATGGTGCATTGTTTGCGATGCATCAGTGATGATGCATCGCAGCAAGCAGGCCGGAGGTCGGCGGAACCGTTATGCATCGTGATTGTTTCAGATGCAAGAAGTCCACCGAGAGATCATATTCTACCTTTAAATTGTAAAGAATAGAACCAAAAAATATATTTAAAATATTTCTATAAAAAGATATACCTAAAAAATGTGTTCACAAATTATCATAAACAGAAATTTTAACATAATAATATTTTTCAAATAATTTTATATATTATTAATTCTAAAATTATTAGTGACAATCCTATAATAATTATTATTATCGTTTTCGTGTTTAATTATTTTCTTTGTTATTCAATAAACAATACTGCGAATATTTTATAGCGATTCTCTTTCATATCTTTTTTCACTAAAAATTTCATTAATAAACAACATTAAAATAAAGTAACACAAGATTTCATTCAAAATTAATGAGCATAATATTATTTATTTATATTTATATTTGACTAGAGAGTGATCCACTATTTTGCAATAATAACAATGCACTTATTCCATTTAAGAGAAAATAAACTTTTATTTTTTTCATTACTTTGTACGACATACGTTCATTTTTTCACAATCTTCAGTATATAACGTCTTCAACATCTTTTGGAAATTTAAATATATTTTAAAGAACGTAACAATATGCACATCGTCCTTGCCTGCGTATCAATGATAAATGGTAATCATGAAAGAATCGCGGTAATAATATCGCCTCGCGGGAAAGAACGGTTCTACTCGTCGTCATGCTTCTTCCTGGAAGCGGCAGTTAAGTCCTTCTCTTGAGATCCTCTAAATTTATCTCGCGCTTCGTAACGAGGCTCTGCTTCGCGCCGTTGTATGAAATCTTCTCTTCCTTGCGGCTTTCTTTCTCCTCGAATAAGACTCGGTAATTACTTCTAATACCTGTAATGAATTATTCGGCGCTATCCGCGCCCAGTTCTCACCTCCATTTCTCTTTGGTCTTTGCTAATGCGAGTTACACTCGTGCGCGACACCTATTTATAATAATTTATATTTGCGTATGCAACATAAATAATTTGTCGAAAGGCGAGGACAATGAAATACAGCAAAATACATAAAATACAGTTAATTCGTCTGTGATAATTTTTTTTATCTAAATTGCGTTTTAATTAAAAAAAATATATTTATTTCTAATAAATCTGTCGTCAGCATTAAAATATTTTTCAATCAACCATTTCCTATTTGTTTTCTATTGGAAGTTAACTCAGAGAAATTTTAAAATAAAATTTAATACTTAATGATAAATAATTGTGCAAATAATAATGAAATTTATATTTAACAAAGAGAAATAATAATATTTTAAAACAGAATAAATTAATAAATACATGCAGTGAAATGCTTCATAATTATTTGCGATGTATAATATTTTTGCCTGCTAACATGAATCTGTTGATGGAATTTGATTAGGTTATTGTATGTCACAATTTTGAAAAAAAAATAAGGCAAAATGATTGCCAAATTTGACCAACGGACTCGTGTTCAACAGTCAAAAATATATTGGAAACAACTATTTGTGTTGAATAGCTTTGGACAGTATTATTATGCCTTCTATTTTCACAATAACACTACTTACTATGAAATTTATAATATTATTAATACAATGTTACATTAAGCTCAAAAAAGTGATGTCCCAATATTACGATATTTAGTTTTTCAGCGAAAATGCTCTCTAGTCTTCGCAAAATTTCGAGATCTCGTTGTGGCGAATAAGAGAAAGAACATTCTCTCTATATCGAGCGACGGGATCTCTAATTGGCGACCGTTCAAAAAATCGTACCGGCTGGTTCGATCCTGCAGTCAGCAATTAAAAGGAATGTCGTCCCTGCCGATATGTATCTTGTCGTTGCTGGTCGACCAGCCTAATCACGCGCTCTTGTTGCCCGCGAGCGTCGAAGAGAGATAGTGACTCCCTTCCTTACACATTTTGCAATTGAATTGCGCATATGGCGCATTTACATCGTTCGTCTAAGCGACTATTCGATTATCTTAGCTCTTTCTATAAACTTTTGCGAATATCTATTTATCAGCTGGGAAAAACAGCAAAATATAAACAGAATAATTTATTCAATGTATTTGTAATATAATTTTTATCAGCTTAACATTACTTTAATTAAAAGGAAATATTAAGATTTTTAAAAATATTAATTTATTATTTGCAGAAAAGAGTTGTTGGGAATGCCAATAATAAACGAAAGATAGAATTTTTATATAATTGTTGCATTTTATTATTTTTTGCAAATATTAATTCGTTATCTACAGAAAATAGAATTAATTAACCAAATGACAAGCATGACAATGTCAAAACGATGAATGAATAGTGAGCTTGTGTTTGTTACTTGTAATCACATTATTAGATTAATCGAGAATGTTGCAAATGCGCATTATTGATCATTGATAAGCACTAATAAAACACATTGATTAGATAACCGATTGATTAGATAATTAGAAACCAAAGGAATAATAGCGAAAGAAATCAAATATTGTTAATTACGCTAACCACTAATGAAACATGTAACGTAGAATAAATTATTGTATATTGATATATATATATGTATAAAAATTGATTACATAGTATTTGTTTAAATAAAGACTCTTATCGAGCGATTATCGAACGCGATTAATCAAATGTCGCGATAATAATGGTCCTTGCGAAACTCAAACATGTAGCGCTGCACGATAGAAATTAATGTAATCTGAGATGCCGATAAATAACGTAACATGACTATAAAATAGAGTATAGTTGCAGAGACGAACAATAATGATTAGAGAAAATATAAATAAAGCATGAGCAAAAAATTGCGATTTAAGAAATCATCTTTAACAGAAAGTAAAGACAGAAATTATAAAAATGATTTTCAAAAATTCGAAACAATAAAAGATATTGTATTATTTTATAAATATATATAAGTTACTTAATAAAAAAATATTTATATTTTCTTAAGAATAAGTATTAAATTATTTCTACTTTCATATTAACTCTTTGTTTTATCAACAATTTAATTATAATATTCGTTTATTGATCTATACGAGAGCAATATGATTACAAACAAAATAAGAAATTAATCTTTTAGCGTTTGAAGACTCCTGAAAATCATTGCACGTGTCACAACTAATTAAAAATTTTAATGAAATGTGTTGATAAGGATTAGATTGATAAACAAACAAGAAACAAAGATACTGTAAAAGTACCGTTTGCGATCAAGAAATGCTCCATCTCGCACTGATATTAATAATATGTTTCTGGGGGGTAAGACGTCGTGGCGACAAGGCACGGTAGTGATGGGTGGCGGTTGCAACACGCGTCGCAGCGCCCGGCGTCGCGTCGATACGCGCCGACCATGGCATTAATTTCCGATATTGCTCTCGTAAATATTCGCGACTCGCCGCCGACCATCTCCCACCGAATTGAAACTTTACTTCTCTCTTTCTGGATTCGACGTTGCCGACACGCGTCCCTATTGGGGACTCATTTTTTACATCGACTCTCAGAATCGTAAATATATTTACGACGAGAGAACGATGCGATTCAAAATGATTTTATAAAAATAAAAAAAGAATTTTAATGTTATATGTTATTTTAATTTAATTTATCGCTTGCTAAACTGATATTATGAAAAAGGTAAATAGAGGGAAAGAAAATTATTTATTAAAGGTTTATTAAAGGTTACATACTATTATATTCTCCAAAAAGTTTAAAAATCTTTAAATTTCATATTTTATGCTAAATCAAAATGCTAAACCAATTTTATCATTATAGATTCTTTATTTTTGCCTTTCTCTTGTTTTGTGTTCTAAAAGTTTTATTAAACTTTATATTATTTTTCTGGATTTAACAATAGGAACATCTAGAGTTTCTTCTTATGCATAGTACTGCGGATTCGGTTTCAATATATGGAAGGGAGAATTCGGAATAGGAAGGATAAATCCTAAAACGTGTCTGCGATAGATCTGCATTTTGTCATGCAAAAAAAAAAAATAAAATTTTTCTTTTGGTAAAAGATTTTTACTGAGTAACATTTTGTGTTACATTATAGTGTGGGAAAAAAGTTCGTGGCGTTTTTTTAATGCCATCTAACGGGAAAAACCTAATACATAAAACATATCAAACTGTGATGTACCAATTTGATACATTAATCATAAAATATTAAAATAAACTATAAAATATATAATATAAAATCTTTTCTTGATAAACGTGTGATATGATTTATCAAATTTATTTCTATACAATTGATTAAGACAATCCTTTTAGAATTTATCAATTAATTCAGTTGTCTATTGATAATCACAAAGTGAAAAAAAAACTTTTTAATTATTAAAAATCGTCATTTAACACACATTTCACGCAATGATTCGACGCAAATTTTACGATTCATCGTGTACTTATCATGTGCATACAAGCAAAATGGAAATTTATAAAACGCTTTATGTACCTTTGGGATGCAGGCATAATTTAATCTGTCACATATATATCGTGCTTGCATTGTGCCTTCCTCAGGCGTTATTGTATCGTGCCCCTACACGACAGGCACGGGAATTACCGGGAACCTCTCGCAGGTCGAAACAAAGAATATAACGAGAAAGGTGTGTCTCACGAGTTGCACTGCACCAGGCTGTGCGTGCGATGCAAATGGATGCGAGACCCATCGCTATATAAATCGAGAAACGAACTCGTGAACTGATTGTACAAGACATTCTGAAAGATCATGTTATTAATGCGGTTTTCCATATATATTAATTTTTTTTTTTATTGAAATGTTTAAAGTTTTATAGAATTAACAAGTAATACGTACAACTATTAAATTGTACATCTAACATTATTCGATAATGTATTTTGATATTGATTAACTAGACAATTTCAATCAAATTACATATTTTTGATGTGTGAAAAAATATCAAATATTTAGTTTTTGAAAGTAGACAAAAAATATAAATTTGTACTAAATTGTTTATTTCTCAAAACTGCAAACCATCTCGTTCCATTTAGTCTGATTAATCTTTTTACTTTTCTCTTTATTCCATCGAAAATAAATAAATTAAAGGACATACAAGGAACATGTTAAGAATGTACGATTTACAAGCGAAAGGATAATTCGACCTTTTTCTCATCTTTTTCATAACCTTGAATTTAATCAGTGACTGTTGCAGTTCTTCTTCGTTTTATTAGCATTTGAGTCGTTTAGCAGCTGCAATTATTCTCATTACAGTAAAATAGCAAATAAATTTAGGACAAAGCGATGATTTACGCGTGATGTAGATATTGGATAGCCGGGTTTAGTGTTAAACACGCAGTGCAAATATGAGTCAAAGGCCGTTTCTCTACCAAGCCTGTTATATTCACGAAGTTTATGGACGGTACTTGGTAATTCGAGCTCAAGAGTGTATATATGATGTTACAATGAATCTGTATACGGTTCCTACACATGTATATATACATACACCAAAAACTTGCTAATTGAAAGGAATTTAATTATGTTACATATTTAATTACTGATTTACGCGTTTACCGGACTGAATTAGCTGACAGGATTGTTAATTAAATAATTATTTTGAGACAGATAATTTATGTTATTTGCAATTGAATTTTTTTTATATTACGATCATCAATCAGTTTTATATTATATTTTATTAAGATTTTTATCATAGTTCAATATTTCATAATATATTTTTTCTCATCTAAATATCTATGTATAATAAAATATAAAAACATAGAGATAAGTAGGAATTTATAAAATATATAAAATTAAATGGAATGAACATAATATTGTATAACAGAAAAAAAAACAATTACACAATACAATAAAAATCACTGCATAATTTAAATTACTGATTATGAATTTAACATTTCATTACATTGTTACTTACATATATATTTTACAGAATAATTTTCTTATAATTATTTAACAGAAAAATTTATTCATATTTTAAAAGTTCATTTATACATTTCCTTTTTATATATATTCCACGAATATAAATATATTGTAAATCGAAAATCCATGAAATATCAAGCTGACAAACAGAAATTGAATTTTTCATTTCAGATTGCCGTCGCCCTATAACAAACAGTCGTCGGGAGTTGGCGGTGCTGGCGGTGGTCCTGGGGGTAGCACAAGCATACCCTTGCCCGCGACCGTTGCCGCCACCAGGAGATGCCCTCCGGACAAAGTCAGACCGGCTCCGGCACCAACACATCAATCACAACTCGGTAAGTTCCATCAACTCACCTTTCTCACCCTTTTGTTGTAAACTTTTTGAGCATCGTCATATTTTACAGGAAAACATAAAAGCTTTATCTTTATCATAGGTAGACAGAAAATATATATTTGATATTACATAATGTAATAATATTAATTTTATATTCTAATATAAATTCAAATCGTAATTACTATTTTCTAATCTAAAAGAAAGTCTGTATTTAAATAATATAATTTTATTTTGTAGACCGATTATATCTACAAAGTACAATAGAGCATATTTCAATTATCATAATTATAAAAAAAAAAATCGATTATAGTTTCTCTTCAATAACATATTATATTATGCATATACATATATTTTAATATACACGCATTTTATATAAATATAAATATTAATGTATATTAATAATTTATATAAAATTATTTTGCTTAAAAGCCAATTATATTTTTTAAAATAATCCATTATTGTGTATAAATTTTAATGGAAATTGCACCGGGAACGTGCAGAGAAACGTCCGATTAGTCTGACATCCCACGTTATTCATCTAAAATTTATTTTTGGACAATAAATAAATGACGAAAAGTGCTACGAATAAAAATGGAAAATGGAGGTAGATGATATTAAAAAATTAAGCGTTACTATTATTAACTTTAACAATAGCCAACAATTGTGGTAACACAAAATTTATTATTTATTTTCCGATGTAATTGTGAAAACATTTACCATATTATTGCAAATAAAAATTTATTACTAAGCGAATATTGTTCACTATATACTTTTAATGACCGAATGACATTCCCATTCGATTCTTCTTATCTTTTTAAAATCATTTTATCGCCTTAATTTTATTGTAAGAATAATCGTTTTAATTATTTTCTGAATTAATCTAGGTGTTTTTAAGAAACTTTAAATTTTTTATTTTTATATGTCAAAAGAGACGTTTATAATTAAAAACCATCTGTAATTTAAAAGAAGTCCGTAGATTAATTATTACTATGACTGCTAACTTGAAATAATGTAGATTTGAGGTTAGACCGAAGATACGCAGAATTATGGGAAGATTTCCTTGCTTTAAACAATTAGGCAATTTTTTCTTTGAAGTCGTATTTCTCTCAAGACCCAAAGAATGGTGAAAGGGTGCGGTGTGCACCCGCGTGAACACTCCATTAGCCATTAGCCCCGTGAATAGCTTTTAGCAACCCTTTGCACATTTCTGGCTGTCGCAGGAGATCCTGGACCACCATGAAAACTCATCTCCATAGGACTTCTCCGTTACTGCGAATATACATGGTGGCTTATTCGATCATATCTTTTTCTACGTGCGTTCTTGTACGCGTTCATATCTGATTTAGTACGCACGTGTGTCTGTGTAAGCAAACTTTTCCCTTCTAATACGTGTGTACACACACACACACACACACACACACCCCCACACGCGCGCGCGCGCGCACAACTTTCTCTCTCTCTCTCTCTCTCTCTCTCTCTCTCTCTCTCTCTCTCTAAATCTGAATCAATGGATAATCATTGATATCAGTGCTAGATATACCATTGGATAATTAGTGACTATTCACTGATTCAGATTTAGTATATATCTAATTTTTATATCCTTTTCTGCTCTTTTTTCTTTCATGAATATCTATAGACTATAGTCGAGAGAAGTGTGATTATGGAAAAATAATATAATTATATATGTGTTCTATAATTAAAGTAATTTTTATCTAGACAACAAATTCGATATATAGATGTCGACTTATTTTAGCTCTTTTCCCAAAAACTAGTATTTGCTCTTATCATAATTCTTCCATGTCTATCTTATTTATCTGCACTTAGTCTCTTCCAAAATGATGAATAATCTTCTTTGTCTACTCTCCCTTTTCTCTCTCACAAATGCGTCTATCCTTTCTATTGCGTGTGCGCTGCGCATACGTATAGTAATATTATCTACGAAGGGAATGAGGTGGAAGCGGAGGAACCCACTGGGGGTGTTCCCCGCCCCTGCGAAATGGGGTGGCACCCTATAGTTTATACTTTACTCTCAACTCCCGCGTTTCCATGGGCCAGATGTGCTCGAGCATCCGATTTACAAGGGTGCTCAACCTCGAGCCTTTTCTCGGGACAATGGAAGTAAAGAAAAAGAAAGTGAAAGAGAGGACCGGTCTCTCTTCGAGAGAGAGAGCGATAAAATGCATGCATGAGTCCTTTTCTGTACTCTCAACAGTCGTTTAGTCGGCTCTTTGGTTCAATTGCTTAGTGGGTTGTTGCGAAAAATGCGAATGCTAACCGGTCCTTGTCGTTTTAAGATTTCCTTTTCTTCCACTACGGAGAATTTGCCCGCTATTACAGCGATCAACAAGAACGAAATAAGTTGTTCATTATATATCGATTCATTCTTATAATGACAACGCATTGTCATCATAAGACTTTTTGTTTAAGAATTTGAAAGTAAAGCAAGGCAATTTATATATAATATATAGATATTAAACAATGTACATATACATATTGTTACTTATTTTTTATAAATTTGCTATATTATTTACATATTTTAAAAATATATCTCACTTGAAATAGAATAAATAATATATATTGAATTTATTGAATTCAATATATTTTTGCTAAATATATTGCTTATAATAGTAATAATAATTAAATATTTTTAATTATCTGTTTTATTCATATAGGTTTTAATATAACGTTTTCAAAATTTTTGAAATTGTATTTTTTTTTGTAAAAAAATTACTGAATAATGGGAAGAAAAAATGTACGCTTCTATCACTCATTTACCTACAAGGTTGGGTACCTCTGATGTGTAGCTTTATGAAGGGATGCTGTACTCTCTTTCTCTCTCTCTCTCTCTCTCTCTCTCTCTCTCTCTCTCTCTCTTACGCGCACGCGCACTATCCATATATCCTGATGATATCAAAGCATGCGTGCCTGTGTATCTGGATACAAAACGCGTTTTCCTACGTTCAAAATAGACTTCCACGTCGTACTTACACAAACTAGTCGACCGGCCATAATGCACACATAAGCGAAACGAGACGCCCTTTTCTCGTCATAGTTCATGATATTATTTTAGATTCTTTTTTCCATTTGACTATCTATCATTTATCAGTTGTCGTAGATAACAACCTAGTCGACAACTTTTCTAGATGTCCTAAAGGTCAGAATCTTGAAAAAGATTGTATCGTTATTTCTTTTCCGATAATATGTGTGATTATGAATTAGAAAAATGTTTTTTTTATAAATCTATAATTCTTCTTAGCATATAGCATTATTGTAATGAGTTTTTATTTATGAAAGAGAACATTAATGTATAGAATATTAAACGAATTTCCTTTAACAAGTATTGTACATATCATTATTTTTTTAAGATTTAGTTTTAAATTACTTGTGGAAGTATCATAGACTTCCAAAACCCGTCTGGTCATTCAATCTGTTCATATAACATTGTTTAAGTTGAAGCTAATTATTCATCTGCATTCATTATATTGTAATCATTAGATAAAGTATCCTTTGTTTCAATTAGATAAAATTATGCTTTATTCATCTGCACATATCGGTCTCTTTCTCTCCTCTCTCTTTTCCACCCTTCGACCTTCTGTTTCGAATTTAACTCAATCTCCACATAATCCATAGAATTTCCTGTAAAGATTTCCGGTATAATGGAAAATGTCCCATATTTCTGCATTAAAACTGCATTTAAAAAATATTAACAGATACATTAATGATCAATTAAAATTCCACATTATAATTCCTATATCAAAAAGAAATAAAAAGTTACATTTATTTAAAATTTTATATTTATAAGGTTACAAATTTCATAAATTTATAGCTACTATTTTTAGTATTATTTGGTAATATTTATAGTATTTGTTTATTTTTAATAAACAATAAATATTACAGTAATTATTTCTTAAAATAATTCACGAACTTTACTCGTAAATGAGATTTAGTTCTAAATGCATGTGCATGTTGTGAGATCACCTTAAATATAATAATCCCGCGGGAACTTCCCAAAGAGACAAGTAAAGGTAAATAAAAAGAAGAAACAAGAAAAAGAAAGAAAAAAAACTGACTCTTTCAACCATTCGTCAGATCCGTTATAAATTGTCTTTCGTTCCACGGGTACGTTCGTATACAAAAAGAAAGAAAGCGATACTTTCGAGAGAAAGAGAGAAAGAGAAAGCAGAAAGATCGGCGATGAAGAGAAGAGGTAGCAAAGGAGAGAAGAACAACGAGAGAAAATTGAAGTCTCAGAGCACACATAAGATCTGCTGCACCCGGTCTTTAACCCCGAAACATTAGAGCGCTACAGAGATTCTCAGTTTTAGAAAGAAAATCATATTTCTGTTTTAAAATTATTTCGTATTAGTACAACATTTAAAAAATGAAATTTTCAAGATATGTCAATGTTCATATTTAGGAATCATCGAAATTACGCAATTGACAATTTATATGCTCAAATATTGCAGATATGCATATTTATTTTTAATCTTTTTTGTTTTTACTATTTTAAAAAATATTTAATATTTTTATTTTATTATAATT
>NW_017259190.1:4576343-4576907 GCF_001594045.1 Atta colombica
GAAATATTGAAATGTGTAATCTATAATGTTATCAATCATTATAAATATTTATTAATATTTTCAAAGATTAAAATCTTCTATTGACACTGATAGCTTAAAGTAACATCTATATGCATGCTTTTCGAAACTATCTTTATTTTTTTTTGATATGTCTATATCTATTCATGTCTATATCATTCATTGTTATTTATTTTGATATGTCTATATCTATTCATATATCTATTTCTCATGTTAGTAAATTTTTAGTATTTGAGATTTATTTGAATTAATGTATCTTTTGAGTACCACTGAACATGGACATTCAGAAACCTTTAAATCTTTCTTTTCCTTTCGCCTTTCTTCGATCTCGCGCGAGTTAAAAATACTATCTTATATATTCGGGTACCGGTTCAGTACAGGTCTCGAGAATTAGAGCCTCCCTCGATGAATCCGCTATACTCATTTCAAACATGTGTTTGCGAAGGTGACAAGGAAAGACGGTGATGACATGAAAAAAAAACAAGAAAAGTTACATAGTAAAAATATGACGCGGTATTGGCTACATTTTACTGTGAGTTTTATATA
>NW_017259190.1:4577007-4579516 GCF_001594045.1 Atta colombica
GATCTTCTTTGCAAGGTTTTCGATCGCGTGTCTTCTTTCTTTTTCTCCTTTTTTTCTTTTTTTATTTAACTCTTTTAACTCTTTTTGTGTTTAAAAATTAGTTTAAAGAGAAGCATTCCTTAAAATAAGCATTCGACATATAATTATACGATATATAATTATCATTAAATTAGATAATTTCTAAATGTTCCAATATTTTGATAGAATCGATCGAAAAAATATTAAAATAAATAAAATTAGTAAAACATATGATGAAATCACAAAAATATTTTGAATCAAACTATGTATTTTTAGTATAACAAGATTGAAATATTATTTTAATTTAATTATACTTTTGGAATTATAGGATAAGAAATAAGAAATTTATTTTTAACTGTCAGCTCTCAAAGATTTTTTTAAATTTTGTAATGCAACGCGAAATAATCGTTGAAAATATGTGAAATATGATTAAAAATGATTATGTTATATTTAAAAATTATTATGTTATATTTTTACTCTTACAAAGTAAATTCAAAAGTAATGAATTAAAATACAATATGTGGATTGTATGTTACAATAATGTTAATTATCTCTATTTCACGCTGTTAACACTATTGATAATTTTTCCTCACAATTCTCTCTCTATATACGTTTCGAATAATTCAGTTCTTCTCTCAATAGTTATCAGGGAATATACGTGGAAATTGTGGGACGGAGTATATAGACACGTTCAATGCTAAATTGGCAATTCTGGTATTATATGTATACACGTAACGCAAGGTGCTGCAAAGCATAATGTATCGTATGGGGGAAACCTCATCATCGATATGCGAGATATACAGAGACATAATGAAGCGATATCATATTGAACGCTATTGCATTTGAATATAGAATAGTAAACATGTTTAATTGATTCTAAAACGAAAAGTATTATTTCTCTCTATGATTATATTTATTTTTAATTTTAGGTACATTCGAAAAAAAAAATGTGATGCGTGAGCACAAATATTTGCGAATCTGTGTTATCTAGACGCAGCGCGTTCACGTATAGGGCATTTCTATTCAATTTCTACCTTATTCCTCGTCGCTAGGGCCAGAATAAAGCGGGGATGAAATCCGCTTTGTTCCAGAGCTGGAAAACTCGCTCTTTGTATGCTAGCAATGTTTTCTACCCCCTTGGCGATTTTCAACCGTCACCGCCAGCTTTTTCTCAATCTCTCGCAACATCATCCTTGCGACCCTCTCAAGCTCTTGTGCTCTCCGGCACTTGCATCTTTCAATTCTGCTTGCCTCTTACAATCCTCATCTCCGTACAACTTGAATCTTCTTTCGATTTACTTATTAATAATTTCTGTTGATTTATATTTTTCTTATATTTTTC
The DNA here is from genome assembly GCF_001594045.1 of Atta colombica. Classification (NCBI taxonomy): domain Eukaryota; kingdom Metazoa; phylum Arthropoda; class Insecta; order Hymenoptera; family Formicidae; genus Atta; species Atta colombica. Next base: position 4,578,368 of record NW_017259190.1, read on the forward strand.
TTCTGTTCATTTATATTTTGTTTAATTTATTTATAATTTTTAAACTGTTATTACATAGATTGATATTATATTATATGTCATTATTATTTGTGAATTGTTATTTCTTTTTACGAAAAAATATTTTCTAAATTTCATTCTATATTTTATTTATAATTGCTTAATTTATTTTAAAAATTATGATATTCAAAGTGCTGCATATTTAATAATTGCATGTTTAAATAATAGGTAACACATGTGAAATCGTATATATAACAATTTCATTTAATGCTGTCGAACGAAATCAGGTTCAGGTTATATCAATGCCAGAAACACAATCTATCAAAAGCGAAATATCGATATTTCCAGAATATGTAGAAATATTGTAAGCTTCCCCACGCGGTACATTTCCCATGAGGAACACAAATATGCACCGATGTACATCCCTCGGGAGGATATAGCTCGCGATGCGGATTTTTATTAATCGCACGCCGTTCTCTTTTCTCCCTGCTGCGACAACGTGAGTGAAAAGAAACACTCGCGAGGAATACTTTTGAATCTGATTCCTGATATTTTTCTCTTTTTTCCTATTTCTTTCAAATCTCTCTTTCGTATATTCCTGTCTTTTGCACTCTTGCTTTCTCTTGCTTATACATGCACGCAAATATTATGTATGTTGCATATTTTCCCTTATGTATTCCCTTTCATCTTTTTTTTTCTCTCACATGGATGCTGCATGTTGTACATGTTGTCTTTAACATATTCCCTTTCTCTCTTGTCTCCCTTTTTCTCTGATTTGCCCCTCTTTTCCTTTTCGTTTCTTGTATCTGTTCAGGCCCTTTTTTATGCAGATAAATATTTCTCGTATCTATCTCTTTTTCTCCCTTTCTGTTGCTGCGGTTTTTCTGACGACATCCTGCCACATATTTCCATTATCGAATTCTCGACAGTTCGTCTGCTGTCGTTCATGTTATTCGTGGCTGTCACATTCGCATGTGATCCGTGACCACGAACGCAACTAGGAAATTACATGACTCGGGATCAATTTCAGAAAAATTTAATCTTGATCTATGATATAGCCGAGAAAGTACCAATTATTATTCAAATATTTTTTAATTTTTATTTTTATAACATTTAATTTTAATTTTTGTTTATTTTCATGTTTATTATATA
>NW_017259190.1:4579912-4584499 GCF_001594045.1 Atta colombica
TTTTATTATTTTATTATATTAGTTCTTAGAAAATGAAATTTCTTGTAAATATTTTTTAAATAGTAGATCTATTTATTTTTGTCATTAAAAATTTAGGTACTTGTAGAGAAGATATTGATGAACAAAGTTTAAACAATTTTATGAAATCGATAAAACAGAATTCTATTACTTTAAAATAACTTGCAATAAATAATCAAACAATAAAAGCAAGTGGTTGTTCTTTTTTTAGACTGCTGTTTTTTAAATGCAGATACCTGCATATATGTATATGTACCTTTTCATTATACACTTTGGCATGCAATGCTTTCATGTATACCTAAACAAAGACAGACATTCGATTTTAAAAAGAACTCGAGTTTTGAATCAATTTTTCAATATTTCTTATTACAAAATTATATAATTATATAATTATATAATTATTATTAAATTATATAATTATTCTTTACTATCGTAATATTTTTATATCAACGCGACCAATTACGTTGCTTCGAGTTTTTATCTTAAAAAAATTATTATTTTTTTATTTGTATCCTTTTATTTGTATCCTTTATTTGTTTTTTTATAATATATAATATTTCCTTTTTAAATTTTTTTAAATGAGATTCTGCACATTTCATGATTTTAAAATATAGTATACGCTTGAAGGTATTATATTCCTTTTTTATTATTAATTATTGCAAACGAGTTTTTTCTCTTAATGTAATATGTAATGAAATCTTGAATTGAAAGCGAGAGTGTACCCTCATGATAAATTGCAGTATTTCTTTCACACAATATTTCTTCATTTTTATTGACAAGATTGCACCTGTTCTCTCGAAATGAACATTCTGAAAAAACACGACACGTGAACGTAACAGAGAGTTCAGGAGGAAGATTGTCTTGAAAAGAGAACGAGGGTCCTGCAATCGGCAGACAGACAGGCATGCAGGCAGGATAGGAGGAGAGAAGCAAGTAGGTAGGACAAATAAGGGAATCTAGAAAAAGGGGAAGATTGCAATTTGTGCTGTGAAGCTCGGCTGCGAAACGAGACAGCCGACTGACGCGACGGGGTGTTCGTTCCACGTGGGGAAAAAAATGACGTCGATTGCGCGCCATTCTGCTGATGAGCGCCTCTTTGTGAGGAAGAAATGCGCTTCTTACTATGTTCATGTTTGGTGTACATTTTCATGAAGCGATATTAGAAATATCTGTTTCGAGACTTCTCCATTTTATAATATTCTTATACTCTATCTCTTTTTGTGTTTCTTTAAAAAAAATTTTAAAAGATTTAAAAATATATCTTCTTTTTTGTTTACATATTTTATATAGTAATATTTACATATTATACCATATATAATATGGTATAATATGTATGTATATAAATTCACACAGAAATATTTAAGTATTGAGATTCATTTTGACTGAATATATAAAAATTCTCTTCAATTATATAATATTTTTTTTAATTATTACAAAAAATACTCTTTATAAATCATATTATATACATTATTATTAAACTTTTGACGTCCGAAATCACAATCTTGTAATATATTATAACGCAAATCAAACGAACGAATATCATCGACTTTCAATCGAATTCGAAGAACCTCTAAATTCTTTGGAGATTTCTTTGCGATCGTCAAAGTACAGCCATTCGAAGCATCTTTGTCGCAATTGATCAAAGGTGAAATTGCTAGCGTAAAAGTGCTTCCAAGCTCGCTTTCGAGCACTCCTCTCGTTCGATCTCTTTCGTCAACTCCTAATCCTTTTCCATCTGTTTCTCCCTTGGGACTCTCGATCTTTGCTCTCGCTCTCATCGATCTCTCCAAACTTTTATTCGACGGCTTCGCAAAATGTCCTTCGTCGAAAGTTCGCGACGATAAAAAGCGAGCCTGAAATAAAACAAACTTCTTTCTCTTTCAGGAAAAGGATTTTTTTCATTTCTTCTTTTTTTTTAAGGAACACGGCTGTGCGGGATATTTATTTGCTATTTCAATACACCGCGTAGTTTGCCGGACTTCCTCGCGCGCGATCACAAAAAGACCGGATATTCTCTTTCTTTCATTTACTACAATGAAGATCCAAAGTGATCATAGTTTTACAAATATGCTTGCAATTGAAATGGCACATTATTATTTATTATTATTATTATTATTATTATTATTATTATTATTATTATTATTATATATTGTTATAAGAAAATGAACGTATTCAGTGTTCATGTTGTCATTTGAATAGTATAATTTTCTCATACTTTTTTTATTTTATTAATTTTCTATAGACATTCCAATTTTTCTTATTAAATATTGATCACCATTTTAAAAGTAATTTTGATAATATAATAAAAATTCGAAATCGGCGTGTATATATTGTGTTTCTTGTTATAATGTTGGTTCTTATTACTCTCTCAGACAAAAGACCTATACAAGTTTTTAGTGACCGACGGGCGACACGCTAGGCCATCGATTCGAAAGATGGAGCACCATCCTTTGCTGAAGAGAGTGTCTTGTTTATTTGTTCCGCGGGTACCGACAGCTGTTACCGACATTAACTCCGTCTTGTTTCATCCCACGCATCTCTACACTATTGTCGTCGCGATTACCCCTCCTGATCGTCGGCCATTATCGAACGAGACCCTCGAGTCGAGACTCTGAAAGGCGCGCATGTTCATTTAATTCATAAGGGAACTAATATAAACTCCAAAAGCAGAATCCCCAGAAAATTTCACGGTAGAAACTTATAATTGTAGATAATTAAATGATTGATATAAATTAACATAAAGTATTAACTATAATGTATTAATATTAACTGATATATTATAAAATGAAATTTATTTCCATTCGAGCTAAACAAAAAAAAAAAATCTAAATTTCTATTATACAAATATATAACACATATATATATTTTAATATAACATTAGTTATTAAAAAATAAATAATTTAATAAAATAAACTAGGTCAATGGATATAATCGATTCTTTTTTAATATAATAATTTCTATTAAATTCTATCACTTTCCTCTGAAACTGAATCGATCAAATCCAGCGTAAAGTGACAAGTGATTCCGTTATCGTGCGGTTAATGGCAAACCTTCTTGAAATGTATTTGATGCACCTGGCATGATCGCCAGGGGGAGGAATAAAATAGGATCAGATCGTTGAAAGAGGGTTCAACACACGTGCTACATTATATCTTGCGGGCCTCGGGATCATCATCGTTTATCATCGCGTTTCATCATCATCCGATGCACCGTTATTCGCGTTACTCGCGTGCCTTATCCTGTTATCGATGTCCATCACGATTTGCAATTTCATTATTTTTCATTAATCCTTGTTATGAAGAGAGAGAGACATAATTTTTTTGCTTTGCTTGAAATACGATGAGATTAGTTGCATCTTCTTCCTGCATGATCTTCCTATCACATTGATATAATTAATATTTATCAGAAAGCTACAATGCAACATATGTTGCGTCCTCTTTATTACGAAAATTCTTACAGAGCAAAGATTAGAACAAATTAATATAAATATTGATACTGTTAAATATAATTTTTTTGAAAGATTTTAATATATAGATATTTTACAATTTAAAAATTACAAGAAAATTTTTAAGAGTCTTTCTGAAGGTCTTTAGGAATTTAATTTTTTAATTTGTTTGTTTATAGCATTTATACATTTGAACCATTGACGATAGTAATATTACTAATGAATTTTTAGTATTTAATATCTTCTGTCATTGCAAATATTTTATTAAATTAATACAATTAATAAATTATAGTATACGTAAAGATAACAGATCTCTCGCTGGAGAATATAATCTTTTTTCAAAAGAGCGCTCTTTTTAAGTCCCTTTTTACATCCTTCTCATATTAAAGTCGCCAAACAGTGAATCATGAAGGGTAGAAAGACAAGAAAGACAAATTGACAGGCAAAAGAGGACGCTTCGAAGCATAGTTTGTGTGCGGTTTATGTGAGTCACAGCCTATTTGGAATTCAGTTGATCCCATGGGATGCTTGTGGGGATCCGCGAATATAGAGACGAAGAGGGAATACAAGCCAAAGCCTGCCCGTGCTAATTCGACGCACGTGCGCGAGAAGACAGAGAAGAAAAGCTCGCAAGAGACGATCGAAATTGAAACGAGCTCTCGATTGCCGTTCCCGTCAATTAGGAGCCTGACATTATCTCTGTATTGGGTGCGAGAGAGGGTTTATTCCCATTCTCTTTTCTTCCTCAATCCATAGACACTATGTTCAGCTTTAAGCTCACTTTGCAAACGTAGTAAAAAGAATGAGGTACTCTAACTTCATTAACGACCACGTGTAAGAGTTTGTCTTGTCTCACGTAATATCAGATTCGTTTTATTGCCTTGGCTTGTTTGCAAGGAAAATTCGTTTATTTTCTGTATCTCGCCTGTTCTCTCCCTCATTCAGAACTATATTAATACGGAGGAAATATCATGGGATACGACAAGTCCCAAAGGTCGTATTTTTTACGAGCCAAAATTATTATTTGTTACAAAAGTCCCCAAGTATATAAGTCTCTGTCAATTTAATGATATCAAATTATTTTTTATCACAATGTATATTACTTTGCGAGTCTTTTGATATAT
>NW_017259190.1:4584599-4596897 GCF_001594045.1 Atta colombica
ACACGCTGCATTCCGAATTAATCTCATCCCGATTCAAGATTCTGGCAACAATCCCCAAATCCAAACGTCGTTTTTCGTTTCACGGCTGCGTTACGTTCAATCTCTAATCGTCATAATCTAATCTCTGTCTAATCTTCTAATCGAGATAAAGGAATCCCCATGCGATGCATCGACTGCTAATCGGCCTGGAACTTGGAAGCCCGAGTAAAAGGCGGAATACGATGTGCGGATGACACGTGCTAGTTGTCGAGCTGATTTGACAGCTAGTCGATATCAGAACTTTCCTCGAAAAAGTTCAGGCTTAGTCATCGAGGAAGCTTCTAAGGGTTCTTCTAATCTTCGATAATAGCCTTTTCAGGGCCAAGATGTAACTTAAACTCAAATTGCATATCTAATCACTCCTATTTTTCGATTTCTTTACTTCAATTTATCTTTAAAGATAATTTTGACTCTTTATTTTATTTTATTTAATATAAAAAGGAAAAAGAGAAGAACAAGAAAGATTACAATGATGAAAGAATTAAGTGATGATAATGATCGGTAATTATTAGATATCTATTGATGTATATTTTTACATAGAGATATATATATTGGGTTGTTCGGAAAATTCGTGCCGATGTTGAAGGAAAATTGAAACGCAGAAAATTTTAATTTAATAAATGTATACTAAAATTTTAGTCGGCACGAACTTTCCGGACAACCCAATATATATATATATTTTATTATAATAAAATTATTATATATTATTATTATAGTAAAAAGAAATCCATTATTTTTACATGAAATTGAATGGAAAAATAACGGATTTCTTTTTACTACACCTAATATATACGCTGATGCAAGCATGAGCTCTTACCGCGCGATTACATATTGAGAAAGAGAAAAAACTTTTTAAATAGCTACATATTATATGCAATTTTTTAAAAATATTATTATTTTTACTCCTCCATTTTTTGTTTCTATATTATTTTCAAATGTAATAGAAGATTTTGAAAACTAAAAGGTTTTGAATTGATCGAGTAACATATCTTTCATTTTAATTGCTCTAAACGGTTTTACATCCATTTGCCTTATCACATTGATTATTCTGTTACGAAGCGCATGCATTTGCATTATCTTTATCTCTTGCGTTTGCAAAAAGAAGAATCCTGGCCACGATAAATGAAAAGGGGATCGAAGTAGCACTCGATATCAAAAAAAAAAAATATATAAATGTTCGACAATCTGAAAGAGTCGCTCAAGGGTAGATCGCGTTTATCACGCTTATGCGCTATAAACGTTCTCTTAGCTTCACATCTACGAGAACAGTTTGTACGTATACTCACAAATAAATTCTCGACACGCAATATCACGTTCCGTTTCACTTCCGCGCGTCTCAAGTTATGGTCCAGATAAGGCCCGAGACACATTTCGTAAATTATATTGAGGGCGAAAAGAGATTTCTAGAAGGGACGAACTACAATCGATTCTAAAATTTTTACAAAGTTGAGAGCAAAATCGAAGCGGCGAATTTACACAATTATATTCTAGTTGAAAATTGAAATATGAAAGAGAATAAATATATAGTATAATTTTACAAATTAAATATAATAATAAGATATAATAATATTAGTACGATACACACGCTCACAAATATATTACATATATAATATAGTATATATATATATATATAATGATAAGTTTAGGGCTTATCGCTGCTGTAGGTAATCATCTTGGTCTGTCAATCGCGCTCCTAATGCACGCATATGTGTGTAAGTGCACCCGTGCACCGTGAAACGAATGCCCCTATGTTCCACGTTGGTGCCACGTTGTAGCGATTCTCTTATATTCCGAAGCACTCTTGAAACAAAGGGGCTAGAAGGTCCCGAGAAGGCTATAGTGGAAGTATATGAGCTCGTATAAAATGTAAGTACGAGTTTACGCGCGCGAGTGACTGCGAAAGGACGCCAACTGCAACATACTTATATTACTTATTGTTAGTTTTGAACAGCGTAATTTCAAGCACTGATATTATATTCTGAATTGTATTGTTCTTGGAAGTTAAAAATTATTTTTAAAGCGTTCTACTTGAATGATAGTTATAGTTAATTAACAGTAATTTGCTTTATAGAATGTTATAAAAAAAAAAGTTTTAGAATTCTGTTATTATATCATTACTCGGAATTTTATAAAAATAGATAAAATTGTAAAATTGTAATTCTCAAAATTTTCTTTAACTTTTAAAGAATTATTTATGTATTTATAAGAGATTAGACTTATAAAGTGTTTACAAAAATATCTAAATTTTATCACAATTTTTATGATTTTATTGAATGTCGTACGTATCGTAAAATTATTAGAGATAATTTTTAGAGATAATTTTTAGAGATAATTTTAGAGTGCTTTATGTTCTTACGGTATTGTCACAATTAGTAGCAAACAATTGATAATGGCTGATGCTCAATAGCCTATCGATTATGGAAATCGATCGTCCCTTTACGTTTTTATGTAGGCTGATATTGTCTTATCTCGGACGGAAGGAACAATGAGAGAATAACAGAGGGGACGCGTGAGCGCTAAACGTTAGTCTCAGTGAAGTGAGTGAATGAGTGCAGTCACGATCATTGATCCTCTCGTAAGAAATTCTCTACAGACAAAATTCCTATTTTTATTCAGGATGTTCAAGAGATCAAGATTTATCTGTTTGAAATCTTGAATATATCGCAAGGAGGCCTTTGGCGGTAGGATATTTTTTTAATAAGAAATTTATGAAAATTTCCTCATATTAAACGTTCTATCAATTAAAATTTTCAAAAAAAAATCCTTTATTTATATGTATAACATTTCAATCAAAATCCTTTTGTAAAGAATTCTTTATATAAATATAATCTCTTTCTTTTATAATTATTTCTATTTTTATTATTTATTTTTAAGTATTTCTGTTTATTATCTTTTCATAAAGAAATTCATAGCATTATTTTTCAATTCCAAATCTTCTTGAATATATTTTTCTATTAGACAAAATATTAGTATTGTATAATTAAAAAGAACATTCGTCTCTGATTCTACCTCGGAAATTTTCAGTGCACGGCTATCACTAATATCGTGACAGATCGATCGCTTCACGATGATGAATCATTCTTGTGACAGACGAGTGAATGCCTAGTCACGTTTTAACTCCCCTAAACTATATCTCTTTTCCTCCTCCTTTGTGTACTAGATAAAAAAAAAGAATCGAATTCATTACGACACCCCATGACTGGCGATTTTCGATAGAGCTGCTTTGAACACAGATTTGATTTTTATTCGCTGACGTGGATTAAATAGATGTCTTTGTTTAATTCTGTATATAAATGACTGAATCCGGCTTTATTCCGAAACAATTTTTTTTTAAATATGAAAATGAATCTTCAAATTAATTTTTATCGAGACTTAATAATTTATAGTTAAATATATATATAATAATTTAAATTTGGCATATATATAATAGACTAAAGAAGAATTTTTCTTCTGCTACAATTAGAACTAATTCGCAATGTGCATTAAATTAATTAAACGAGATATAGTCGCATCAAAACGCGATAAAAGGTTGTGTTGGTCATATCAAAAAATTTCTGCTTCGCCAAGCACTTTTATCCGTGTCAACCACATTTGTGTCACGTACGCAAGGACAATTGAGATGGTTGACGAATTAGGTACTTGTAACTACTGCAAATCACTGTCGAGAGGGTCAATCAAGAAAAGCGAATGCTGTTGTCAACGCATACAATCTCGAAACGAAAAATCATCAAGGAATTGAAAAATTCAATCTTTTTTTATTATTTCTATTTTTGTAAATGTATTTGTAACAAAAATAATTTTTATATAGAAAATAAATCAAACAAAAGCAAATTAAAAAAATTTTCGTATAATTAGAATAATTAAAGTTATTTCCATTATATAATAATTTTACAAAATTACACAATTTATCGTTGTTAAGATATTATTTTAAAATTCATTTTAAATGTTTCTTCGAAGATTAAATTATTCAGATTTAAAATCGCTAATCTTTATTAAATTCACTAGCTCATATATAGTCTCCATAATTAATAACTGGTATTTACGTTTCGAGATATCGCTCGCTCAACAAATTGCGTACCGACGCGGATTATTTGACAGAAACAACGTCTACGATTACCCGAGAGAAGCGAATCGGGTGGTAGTATGAGGTAGTGGATTAATCTTCTCGCTCTCGGTAAACACGAATGGTTTATTTTGTCTACGGTGAGCTGTACCGTACATTGCACCATTCGAACGCATATGCAGCGAGTGGGCTGCAACAGCCGCGCGACTGTGCGCATTTAATGACGCGGCCAATTATTATCGTCTTATTGGTATACCTACTCAAATAACAATATGTTTTGTAATTATAAAAAAAAAATAGCCATAATTCAACTCTTTTGCTTCATTACACTTAATAGGAGAAATGAACATAAGAACAGATTGTTTTACATTAGAATATAATTAACTTCTATCATTAAGTCATTTAGATGAATTTTTTAATAAAAGTACTAATATGTTTAATAATAATAATAATTACATTAAATTTTATTATTTATAAAATTAAGGAAACTATTTCGGATATTCTTTTCACTGAACTTGCATTGTATTTTGCAAATATATTACACGAAAAGAATGATTTTGTTGAAATATCTAAAAATTTATAGCTAGATACAAATTTGAAACTAATTTTGTTGAACCATCAGAATTATTACCATAGAATATTCAAATTGGTTGCTAAAATGTTAAAACTTTTTGCATTACTATCATTATGCTTAAGTTAATTCTAGATAATTATTTTGATGGTAACAGAATTATTTTTAGATCTCTGTATCTAGTTAAATATCAAGTGACGCGACTCCGGGCAAATCTGGACGACGCAGGGACGAATACTATATAACAAATATATTATGGTCATATGAATACTATAAAATATATATATGGAATATAATTTTTTCTTTTTTTAATAAAAAATACATGTAAATAGCAAAATATTATTCTGATTAATTAATAATAATTCCCTATTCTTTGTTTTAGGTGGTCTAAAACACGGGAATGGTGGCGTGGGTAGCGCGAGCAGTTCTAGAAGCACTAGTCCGAGTCAACAACAACCATCTCAGGGTGGTCTTTCATTCATTCCGCAACCTAGAAGTCAGAATCCGAATCGACAACCCACAGCCACTACGCCAAGGTAAAATTAAAAAGATAAATACATTGTGATCATACATTGTGCGGTTATTAATTGTCATTAAATTTTATTATTTGGAGAAATTAAAAATTAATTATTAGAGAATAAAAATTAATGTAATAAAGAAAATTAAGATTTTTTTTTTTTTTTCAAATACATTTGTACCTACTAATTGCAGAAAATGTAATTTATTGCTGGAAATATTATATATAATTTTAAATATTATTTAACTATTATTTAATATTATGTTTAGTTAGAAAAACATTTGTGATCTATATTTAGATAAATAATTTTTAAATAATTAAAAAACTTTTTAGATATTTTTTCTGTTTCTAATTTGAATTTTTGTAATTTGCAGTCCTCGAGCATCCACAGTAGGCCGACCCAATGGAGGTTTGAGGACCCAACAACAAGCCTTACCGTATTCTGGAAATACTGTCCCAGCACCTCAGCCAAATAAGAATTCAGTACTGGATAAATTTAAACTTTTCAATAATAAAGATAAAAATCAAGAACGAGGAAAGACTTCATCGGGAGTTTCAAAACGTACTTCCAGTTCTTCCGGATTTTCTTCAGCTCGATCTGAACATTCAGACAGTTCAACTTCCTTGTGCGATCAAAGTAAGACCCAAGTTCAGGAATCGCCAAAAAGTCGTGCGTTGAAATCAAAACTGCAATCAGCTAAACCAGCAAAGCAGGCCAGTCCAAAAACAGGCAGAAAGGAGCAAAGCAAGGCTCAGAGTAAGATTGCGCGCACGAGCAAAGGTCCGCCAAGCTCCTCGGAGAAACTAACAACACTCTATAATAATCCAGTTGTAGAGCAAGATGTTAAAATTGCTAGTAAAGCTATCAGCACCAAATTATCAAGTGATAGGAAAACATCGACTCTTCAGGAACTGGTAAAGCAACCGGTAGTGCAACCTCCTAAACCAAATCCTTCCGTCCTAACGCCACCTAGACAAATTAATCTTCAAGATACCAAAAACGTGAACTTGAGGAACGAACTTACGACAACGAAACTTTCACCCCGACCCAAAATGGAGCTTCCAGGCAAGATATCGGATCCAAAAATTTATTTACAAAGTGTGAAACCACCGCCGAATGGTCTGAACAAAGATTTTATGATGCAGAAAGCTATTCTGGCAAATACCAACGGTATTATTAAACCATCCGAAACAGGGGAGACTCTTGTTCATGAGAACGATACTTTTAATCGTACTCTAAGCATGAATCAGGCAAACCTATCAGACGGTAAGGATCTTACGGCAAAACAAAAAGAACCAGAAATGTTAGAAGTTAATCCCGAACAGCAATCGGAGATGGAAAGTTTTGATTCATCGAAGACTCGAGTATCAAGTCAAGAGAAGGTTATTTGTGAGGAAGAAATAGAATCTATCGAAATTTCCAATAACGATAAACAAGATTCTATGACAATTAATTGTGTTAACTCAGTAGCTGATGAAAAGTTAACTAATACTGAAGACAGACTAACGAGTATATCCACACAAAGCAATCTGAACTTTGGATCTAGTAAACCGTTAACAAGTTCGAATAGTCCTCTTCATGGTCCGAACCCAGCCGGACTTAGTCCGGGTTCCAGCATCCCGAAACCTACTGCTCTTGTGAAAGGTACATCGAAACCATCGAAAGACAATGGCACGCTCAGCGGAATGCCAACGCCGACAAAACCGAAGAGCGGCGATACTCTTCATCGCAAACTCGATCCTAATACAGTAGCGATGGTGTCACCGATGCCGAGTATTTCGGATCTTATGTCCGACAGTTCACATAGCAATTCTAACAGCACCGGGCAGAGTAATTCGAGCGATAGTAGTGTGATTTATAGGCCAAGCAGTGAGAGCGGTAGCGAAATTAAGACGATCCCTAACCGGAAGATCGACACTACATTTGAACAAATGGAAAAGGTCAGTTTCGGAATTTTTCTTGATGGCTATCAAATAAAACCGCAAGATATATTATAATTATAATAATATCTATGCAAATATTTATAAAATTGTTCGTGTAATATGTGTTTAATCATAAATACGTCAAAGAAAAGATTTAAAAAATCCTTTGAAAGAAACTTGATAGATTCTTGATTTATAATTATTATTTTCTTAAATTTTAGATTATTTTTTTAAATCCTAGATTTTTAAAATTATTTCCTTAGTCTAGATAATTCTAAAATTTTTTAAATGTTTTTTTTTCTTTTTCGCTGTTTTGTTAATTATCTTCTCCAACATAAAAATGATTAATTATAAGTAAACTAAGTCAAATTTAAGATATAAATTTAAGATATGTCATAGACTATTTAAAATCAAAGTAAAATTAAATTTAAAGTTTGATAGATATGAAAATTAAAATAAAAAATATAAAATTATTTAAGTACGTCTTTCATTTTTGGTTTTCGTTTTGAAGGTGCTTTCGGAAAATTCGACGTGCGGTGGTGCTCTAGCAGATGATGAAGCCGAGATGACTGTAAAACCTATGCAACCTCTTCTGCGCGGGTACACGCCTGGGGCCCGAGGCTTACAAACTCTACCGAGCCGTACTACGGCACGACAATACACCGTTCTGCATTCATCGTCGCATCATCATGTTGGTGGTCACCACGATTACGCCGACGTTGACGTCGCTTCTGGTTATCTGAGCGACGGTGAAGTGCTGCGCGGAGGTGGCATGAGTGTTGGTAGTAGAACCCTTTCGGATCTATGCGACGGATACATGTCTGAGGGCGGCGCATCCCTATACGCTCGCAGGATTAATCCTTCTTATGGAAGGATTGATCACGAACATGACAGGTAAGATCTTCTAATTTTATTTTTATTTTTAGACATGATTGGAAAACATCAATAATTAATTAAAATTTTATTCTTGATAAATCGTTTCATGAATTTATAATATTTTAATATGTAGGGGAGACCGGGCCTAAGTGGGCATCCTTGTCAATTGCATTTTCAATAACAAAGTAAACGATTTTAGTCAAATAATTATTAGTTTTATAGAGTAATTATAAAACTATAAGATGGCAATAAAAATTTTAGTATTTGCAGTTTCATTTTATCCATATAATGGATACACAAAAAATGATGTGATTCGAAAAATGAAATCTCAAAAATTACTTTGACTTTCAAAAACACGTTTGACTGCCTAAACATAATAACGCAGTGCCTAAACTAACCAAACTTCGTTGGTAAAGAAAACACGAAATCATCTACAATATAAATTGGGAACTTATAATATATATTTTTGCCACTCAAAATTTGCCACTCAAATGCCAGCTTAGTCCCGATCTCTCCATGTATAATGATACAGAAATTATGCGTTTCGCGAGTTATCTTTGTGTCTAAATCCATTTTAACGGATAGAAACGGATAGAAATGAAAGAGATAATCCATGGAAGTCTCAAGAATATTATGTATAGAATGATATTATAATCAAAGCATTATTTTTTTATTCGGATAGTATCAATTTATTATCATAACAATTATTATTATCATTATATGTGTATATGTATGTATATGCATGATAATAACAATAATTGATGTAATAATAAATTTGTATTAATATTATGTAGTAATAATAAGAGAATAGAACATAATCTGCTGTAATATAACATGTTTAAAAATAATGTTGCTTTTAAATTTCTATTATTGTATCAAACTACTGTCGAGTTTTCACAAAATCGATAATAAATCAAATCGTTGCGAGAAAAAAAATTTAAGAAGCTTTGTCAGGGTTGAACTTTGCGTATCATGTAATTCATGACACGTGCGAGGCGTGCGTCGCGAAAGTTTACCGGATTGCTGATCGTATGGATTATTTTTTATCGAATGAAATATGGATGAAGAAAGTGCGAAAATATACGACGTTTGCCCGCGCAAGAGAGTGACGATAAATTAACGCCGCGTAGTCGACGCCGAGCGCGTGTCGAGTATTGATCAAGAAAGCTCGAGTCTAAGCCTCTCGCGAGCTTTTCGTGAAAAGCCCGTCACCCTCGCGAAGTCTTACATCTGTCAGTTTTTGATGCATCGTACATAAATTTTCGTTAAAATTATTATTGAAATAAATAAAAAACATTTACGATTATTTTCTCGCGCCATATAAATAGAATTTTTTCATAATAGAATTAATATAAAAAACGTTTATATTATATATAATACTAAATATTTTTATAAAATTAATTGTTGTTACATTATGTGAAAAATTATTTAATCTTTCTTAGTTAATTTTATTTTATTTATAATACTCATTCGATTAAAGATTATAACTTTCTGCGTTCTAAGAACATTTATAGTATAGAGGCACTTTCTATTTTAGACAACGTTTAAACGTTGTCCGGTACACAAAGTGGATTCGTTGATGTCGTGACTCGTTCATTACGCTCCGCCACGCCCGTGCCGCTCTCTCCGTGTTTGCAACGAAATACTCAAATTTGACCGAGAGAGAGAGAGAGAGAGAGAGAGAGAGAGAGAGAGAGAGAGAGCTTTATTATTAGCAAAGCTCTGGAACTGTGTACATTCAAATTAAGATTTCAAGTAGTAAGCCGAATTCATTAGAGAAATGCGGAGACGAAGCGTAGGTATATTCTTCTACAGCGCAAAATATATTTTCTTTGTAATCATATGTAATCATATGTATTTTTTTTTATTTTTTTGACATGCAAATTTCTTACACTTTATTGCAGCATTAATATTTCAATCGAATCTAATACTGAATTTATATCATTATGAAATTCATTACTAAATATCCTTAAGATAATTATATTCTTTGAATCAATCAAAATTTATATTTGATTTGATAATGAAAAATTGTATTTTTAGTAATCCATTCGCGCTGTCCGCACGGCCGTCAAATAACTCAAGCTTGTAAGAAAGATATGACTGTCACGAAATCTAACTAATTAGACAAAATTCACGAGGTTAATTCCGGTGACGCTTTCAATTACTCAGCGCTTCATGGGCGCTACTTTTACCACAATCGAATTAAAGCATGGTCAATCATTCGATTAATCCGAGAAAACGATTTTCTCTATATAAATATCCACCGCTTTATCAAAATCCTATCACTGAAAGTTTGTGAAGTGAAGAACTTATTGAAATCATTCATAAAATGAAATTTTAAAATCATTAATGATAAAAAGATATAATGAAGAATACAAAATATTTTCAGAAAAATCAAATATTCTTTTATACAGTGCCTTTGAAACGTTTGTTTAAAAAATTTTTTATTCTTTTTGAATACCTTAATACTTGAAATATTAATTGAAGTATTAATACTTGAAAAACATAAAAAACTGATTTCATTCCGAAGGATAGGTATATTTATTTCTTTAACATATTATATATGTACTTACAAAAAAAATAAATATTATATCTTATTTTGATTAACATATTCAAAGCTCATTATAATCACGTGCGAAGAGGAACACTCAAATGTATTTCGTTATTTGATTCTTAAATGCATATTTTATAATTAAGAAAGAATTTTATTCAGGTAGTATCATGCCTTACAAGATGTTTGCCATCATACGTTGCAGAAACGCGCCTGAAGGTATGGCGGATCCCTTCGCCTAACTTGCTTCGGCATAATCGAGCCCGCGGCGCATATCATCCGCTTGAAACTCGACGCGCTTTTCAGAAATTCAATATACTCAGTCCTGAAATCCTTCCACGACCCTCATCACCATCATCGAGGAAAGCCCCGTACAATCTGCAACAAAGACGTTTGGCATATTCCGACGATTATCGTACGATCTTGCGAAAGCTTTCTCTTGCTATCGAGAAAACCTGTCTAAATATATTTAAAGATAAAAGGATCGAATATAGCTGTATCTTATACATATATATTCAAACAATAATTTTAAAAAAGAATATTTCGTTTGTGATAAATCGTATAGTATGTTATACATATAATATACATATAGTATGTTATACATATAACAAAATATATTGAGAATTACTAACAATGATTTCTGCTATATTGTTTATTAATCTTTATTTTAATCGATAATATACTTGTACTATATTATTCGATATTTAAAATATCAATTCACGATAGCGCCTTCGTCTTTTTATTTTTAAAATTATTTTACATAATTCTTTGAAATTAGCTACTGTATAAATAATACAATAATTATAATAATCTCTATTACACAAATGAGTGTCTTTTTCATAATGAATTTATAATGATCATTAAGTTTAATATTTTTTTGTTGTAATCATATCTATTTTTTTATCAAAATTTGATTTATTTTTGCCCTTTTTATACAGATATAATAAAAATAATTATTCTTCTTCAATTTTAGCTTACTTATAACGTATTTTCCTTTTATTTTGACACACAGTGGTGTATTATATTTGCTTTGATATCACAATTACCATTGATAACTTTCGGTTATGTCCTTTGAAACGGGAACATACGCTCGCATTTAGCATATATTCTCGGATGCGCAGCACGGGCGGAGAGAGACATGGCAAACCAGGCTGTTACATATAGCGTATGCAAAAAGATAAGCGCTTTTGTCCGTTCTGACAACAGCCTCTCAACATTGTCCTGCGACTCCTTTCCGCACTGTAGAAGCTGATTGTGATGTGACGCATGCCTTTTCCTCATGCATTCTGGCGATGAGATGATGATGCCGCATATTGATTGTTGAAATAGTCATATGAGTTTTTAATTTTGTATTCTTTAATAAAATCAGTTGCACATTTATGTGTTGGAAAGTGAATAAATCTAGGGAAATATGATTTATTATGGTTCACAGTATGTGTGTGTGTGTGTGTGTGTGTGTGTGTGTGTGTGTGTGTGTGTGTGTGTGTGTGCGCGTGCGTGTGTGCGTGCGTGCGTGCGTGTGTGCGTGCGTGTGTGCGTGTATGTGTGTGTGTGCGTGTGTGCGTGCATGCGTGTGTCCAATTTTTTAAACGTCCTATTTATTTGCCTATGCAAATATTTTGAAAAATATGAAAGATATGAAAAGTCATTTCAGATAAAAGTTATATATGGTTTGTGAAAAAGGATGAATAATAGTAAAATTAATTTTTAAATAATCTCAATCAGTTTTCAAATAATTAGGTTTACGTATTAAATCAT
>NW_017259190.1:4597176-4602273 GCF_001594045.1 Atta colombica
CTTAAAAAAAATTTTTTTTTTAATTAATATTATTAATATTATTATTTGTTCCCTTTTATTTTATACTTTCGATTGAAACATTTTTTCATATCTTTCAGATCTTTTGAAATACATATTTACTGGGAGCATTTAAATGGAGACTTAAATGGGACATCCTGTATTTTACATGAATAAAAAAAATCATATTCTTATTTATACTCATCTTTCAATACATAAATGCAATTGATTTTATTTTAAAGGGTACAATCAAAATTTAAAAACACTCATGCATATGACTATTTCAGCGCAATAATAAATTTCAATTTTTTAAAATTTTCCCCATATCCCATGCCTGGTGGTTAAATAATTGTTATTTTTTATTTTTTAGAGAATCCCATAAACAGTTTTCGTAATGATTAATTTAGATTCTGTATCTCTAGGCTATGAATAGTCTTTTTTCGCACTTTCCTTTATATACCAGAATATTACATATATAATCTTCTTTCTTTTTTCGAACATTTAGGTATATTTTATTGCATAAAGATATGAACATAATTAGAGACTCTTTAGACACTTCTCAGAACGCCAAGATCCATTCATCTAGTAGACGAACCGTGGCGGAGACGAAACAATATTTATTCGCAGTAGTTGCGACGCTTGCGTGGACGCCGTGACGTCATGGCGATCGATTCGACGTCGCTGCGCGGTGGCGCGATCTGACGGTGTCGGTGTGTTATTTCCAGGGCGGTTCGAGGGGTTGTCTCGCGGCGGGGTTGCTTTCCCAACGACAGAGGCAAGAGAGTACGTGCTGAATCGCCGAGGGTGGGGAGTGTCGTCCTCATCGATGTCGACGTCAAATATACGCAAAGTTACCGGTGATAATTTCGGCTTCATTTGCGATGAAACCATCGCTCGGAGTAATTTCTTTTGATTTCCTCGGTGTGACAGTGTCCTAAATAGCAAAGGTGGAAGACCAAGAAAGATATTCGGAATTCGTTGGAGGAAACGCGGCGGCTCAAGCTGAACGGTAATCTCGTGTTCCTGTTTGTTCAAAGCTTTCTACCGGCTTGAAACGTTGACTACAGGGATGAAGACGGGGTGTGGAAGATGGAAAAATTGGAAGGGCTTTCAAATGGCATAAATATATCAATCGCGTTTTCTCAAGCAAAAAGTACTTTAGCGTTTATTTGTGGTGATAAAGAAAGTTCAATCAAAATTTTTTATTAATTGAAATTCAATAAAAAAATATTAAAAACACTTTCTTGTCTTTGTATTCCTTGTTATAATTTCTAGGTGTAGTTTATGATAAAAAATAGTACAAATTTGACATACTACATACGTCCGTAATAAGTAAAACTTGAGACTTGAATTAAAACTTGAGAAATCTATTTTTTTTAGAAAATGGAAACTATTTAATATTTATTGATTGTTATTATTTTCAATTCATTATTTCCGAATATTTATAATAGTGATTTAATAATACAATCCGATATAACACATTTATCTAAGTTTTTTTTTTATATGCTGTAACTATTTTGCTTTTGCGATAGTTATTTTCTATAAGATTCATCTTTAAATTCTAGTTACAAACTTTGCGATGACTAAAATCACGAGTTTCTCCCAAGTAATTTCTCTGTATGCAGAGGATATTTTTTTTCTTTGCCAAATTCTGTTACAGTATATATAAGATAATATCTCGAAATTAGATGTGACGTTAGGATTCAATGAAATTCATGCTCGTCGCGATGTTGTAAAGATCATGTTTGTTATAAAGGCAGATCTTTTAATATTTGTTAAAATTTTATAAATCATAGAATTCGATTTGCAAAAAATGAATTCGTTAAAAGTTGAAGCATTAAAAATTAAAAAATAAATTGTAGAGGATTTATTTTCTGAAAAATTATCCTTTTCTTTATCAATTTATGATTGCTTTTTCCTCAATGACAAATTAAATTAAACTTCGGCATAGTATTATGATTACAATGACGTTCTAGTTAAAACTTTCTTGCGTTCCCAGATGATTTTCGCGAGGTTTTCCTTTCTCGGATTTGTCCTCCGTCGCTGGCAGCTTTTTAATTATTGATGCTAATTGTTCTTGTAATCAGAAAGTTTCACGAGTAATGAATTCAAGAAATTGACATTTGAAGTTTCACTACATAGTTTCCTGTAAGAGCAAAGTTACGCACGCATACTCGAAAGTTCCGTCACTAGTTAGGAAGCTTTCTGCAAATATTTAATCTGTACCAAGTGATCAGCGAGCTCATTGATCGAATATGGAAATGATACAATTCAAAAGCTAATGTAACAAAAAAAATTTTGATCGCTATTGATGAAAGGATGGTAAGGCCCAGTTTCTCATTTTCTAGTTAACTAACAGTTTAAATTTAATCTCATTTAACTTGTTAATATAAAAATTATGTTTTTTTTAGCAATGATTAATACCAGATGAATGGTTTTGTAGTGTGATAGCTTTAAAAGTCTCTCACTACAAAACTATCGATTTAGCTATAGCAAGAAAAACATACAATTTTTACATTATCAACAGGTTAAGTTTAACCACAAATTAATCAGAACATGAAAATGCCCAATTTCTATCAATATAGATTCATTTTAATCTCAATTCAACTTACTATTTTTTTCTAATTTTTAAAACTAAAAAAAAGATGAAGATTTAATTAAATCGAGATGAAAATAAACTACATTGGTGAAAATGAGTATACGTTTCTTTACAATTTACTATATCGACTTAGCACATTAAAACTTGAGAGTAATATAAATAGATAAAAATAACAATCTTAAAATTAAATTTTGCTTAAAATAAAACAAAAAATTATTATTAAAAGAAATTAATACATTCTTGAATAATGTAGCTTAATTGAACTTCTTTTAGAAATGTAATAATTATGAAAATGAAAAGATTTAGAATTTAATTGCTAGATTTGAATGATTGGAATTTTATTTAATAAATTGCATGAAATGTCCATTTATTATTAAGGAAACGGAAGAAGAACAAAAATTCTTCTTTTTTAGTAAATACTAATTGAGCAGATTTCAGTAATTTCGAGACTTGTGCTGACTTATGATCACACTCAAATTCTTATTTCTATGTACTTTCGCCGAAATTTAATTTAACTTTTTTTTCCTCTCAAAATGTCGAGCCCATGAATCAGTTTGGTTGTAATCCCGACTTAGTGTCGAGGTTAAGCACATTTTTTTACGAGGCATTTTTTTAACGACTGGCCGCTGTAAGAACCATTAAAATAATGATCTCAACCTAAAATGGCACGTGCAATATAAATTTATAGAACTTTCTATAAAATAACAAGAGCAAGCAAAATAGCAAGAGTTTCATCGTATTATATATATATATATATATATATATATTTCTTTTTTCCTCCATACATCAGTAATTTTAATTCTTCCTTGAGAAAGACGGATTTTTTACTTGATTTGACTTTAAATTCAGTTTATTTATAAATTGGTAGTGAGAATAATACGGAATGGATGAAGAAAGAAATTAGTACATAAACACCGTTGAATTATTTGAATTATGCATATATACGCATATTTATATGAATAAAGTACTCATAATATTTCACATAATAAAACATAGCATCTCTATTACATAAAAACTCGCGATATTAACAATTGCGGGAAAAATATCCGTAGACAAGTCTCGCGTGTTGCACAAAAGCAATAGAACCTTTCTCTTGAATGTAGAATTAATAATTATTATTGTGATTTACGTGCAGAGGACACGTATCGCTTTCACGCCAATATACGGATACCACATTAAAAAAAAAAAAAAAACGTTTACGCGTCTCGTGCATCATAAATCCGGATGCTGAATAAAACCATCATATTCTTTCATGCCATCGCATCATTGCATGTTTTTTTTTAAATGCCAAATCAGCAAATATTGTTGTTTCAATCAAGCTATTTAATTTTTAGTTTCTATTAAAAAAATAATGTAATACATTATTTCAGAAAATGCAAGTTCTTTATTGTGAATGATGTTCCTTTTTTACATCATAATTTAAATAACGAAATAATAGTGATGGAAAAATAGAACAAATATATTTTACATTGCAGATATTTATGCAGATTAATGCTTTCTGCTTGGAAAAAATAACGTAATCGATGTAATAGAAAAAGTCTGTGCAAAAATAGAGTAACGAGAGATTCATAGTAATAAAAAAAGATCATCTAAAACGATCGTTGAATATATTTTTGCTTTAGTAATGATCGTTGGTTGTCTGTGAGAATCTCAAGAAACAAAAATACAAATACAATTTTAGCACATTGTATGTATATTAAACATTATTCTGTATTCCGAGTATAATGATAATGATGCAATAGAAAAAACTAACGCAAAGTTTATACTACATAAGAGAGAACTATTTTAAATAATTACAAAAAAGCAAACACTTCTTTTAATATAATATTAAAATTATTTAAATACCTTAAATAATAATATTTCTTCTAATGAATTAATGTTGCACATTAATTTAATTGAATGCACATTGCACAAATAAACGAACTAAAATTTTATTGCATTGTATGATTAAATAGTCATTATTTTTCGGATAATAATAATGACATTTCATTTGCTTGCATTGATTTGTAGGTACGTAGGTGGCTCACGGCGAGAGCTGTCGGGGGTGAAGGAACTGGTGACCTCGAGGCGGGTGCAGAAGAATCGGCCGTCGGGGATCGCGAGATCGGATGGCGGTTGCATCGGAGGCGTCAGTCCGGGAAGCGGTGGTGGTGGCGGCGGCGTCGGCATCGGCGGCGTCGTCGGTAGCGGTCTTCTAGGCGGCTGCAGCGGCGGGAACGACGCCTTGGCAGAGCTCACAATCGAGGAGCTGGCTTCCATTCCCGCCGGAAATCACACCTCCGCCAATCACACGGGACATCCCTCTCATCACAAGGTCAGCGAACTCGCGAATTCGAAATCGATAGCGCGTGGTTTGAGCATAAGAGTATATGTGTGTGTGTGCGTGCGTGCGTGCGTGCGTGCGTGCGTGCGTGCGTGTGTGCGTGCGTGCGTGCGCGTGCGTGTGCGTGTGTGTGTGTGTGTGTGTGTGCGTGTGTGTGCGTGTGTGTGTGTGTGTGTGT
>NW_017259190.1:4602373-4611858 GCF_001594045.1 Atta colombica
GTGTGTGTGTGTGTGTGTGTGTGTGTGTGTGAGTGAGAGAGAGAGAGAGAAGAGTTCGGAAATAGCTTCTATTAATTCTTATTTCCCAATTATCTGAGTCATGTTCTGACTAATCGCTGTCGGTGTCGTTTACTTATTAATGTTCTTCTGCCAAGCAAGAATTCGAAACCTTCGAAAAGAGAATCTTCTAATTGAATTAAACATCTCTCTCTTTCTCTTTCTCGTCTTTTATATTAATATTATATCTTAATTTAATTTTATTATTATAATTTTTAAATTTTTTATTTTTTTATTTTTCCAAATACTTATTTTATTCATTATTGAGGAATATTAATTAAAAAAAAATCTATTAAATAAAAATTGAAATAACATTTGCAATCTTTTTATAGAATTATATTTTTCATATATTTTTTTTTTATCAAATTTCCTTCTTTTTAAGTTTTAAGTACCGGAATTATTAAAATATTTTTTTTGAAAATAGCATTTGCTCTTTTGAATTATTAAAATTATAATCTAGCAATTGTTGAATCATTGGCATATTAGACTAAATGGACTGATGTTATCAGTCATTAGATATATTCTTGATAATTATTAAGATGGACAATTGACAGATTCCATGATCAACGTGTTTGTATATGTCTTAGCGCCGAAACACTACTCGTGTCTACAAATATTGGTCATTGGAAACAAATCAATCATATACAATGATATTCATATAGTGATTTTATTCAGAATTATCTAATTATCATTTATCATATATTATAATAAAAAATTTGCCATTTTAATGAGAAACGAGTAACATGTCTTCTACAAGACAAAAATATCTTAATATGATTTTAAAAGATTTTCCGAAAACAAACTTTTACATTTCGATGAATGAGAAAATCTCTCGATAAGATAACAGATTTTTATTTAAAGTTACATCAAAGTTATTAATTAGTTTTCTATATCTAGGGATTATTTGAAGCAGAGTTTATTTTTTTATCACAATATTCTTGATCAATATCAAATTTCTTTTCAATTAACGCTCAATTGGGTGTCAGAAGGACAAGAAGCGATGTGTGCACAGGCATGATCTCACAGAGCCTACACAGAACAATCGAGTCACAAAGTATGGAGCATGTGTGCGCGTCAGCTGTTGCATCGTGCAGCTGTCGCATACTGGGTGTCCCACTATCGAAAGAACCATTTTTTTATTTGCAGGTCATTGCAAAGCACTATTTTTAAGCTTCTACTCTTTTTCCCTCTATTATTATCGCATGTGACTTTTTTTCTTAACAAAAGCCTGATTTAATAATTTTGAATTAGCAATCCAAAATTAATAACAGAAAAAATTAAATAAATAGAAAAAAAAATAAATAGAATTATAAAAGTTAGTTAAGTAGTTATGTAATCAGCCAATTGATTTTGTACTAAAATAATAAAAATCTTTTTGAATCTTTTTCAAAATGAAATCTCTAATCATATCTAAAGTCGTATGTTAATACATATATTCAGACACGACAGATGAGATACGATTACGTAAATTAAACTCTATTGATATGTTTAGAATGCGTTATATTCGATTCTTCTTTGTTAATTATCTTTTTAAAGATTAAAGCTTAAAGTATCTTATTCTTGTTTAAATAAAGAAAAACATTTTATTTTTTCAAATCCTTCTGTGACGATAGGAGGACACGAACTTTTGTAAATTTTTTTACGTAGATACTTGCCTGTCGTCATTGTTATCCTGTTTTTACTTCCGGTCCCTTGTCCCTTGTGAAGGACTCGTTCGAGTGTGCCAAGATATTTTCTCTCTCTTCTAAATATTTTTATTAAAATAAATTCTCAAATATGCACGTGTGTAATAAAATAAAACAAAAATGGAAGCTGACATATTATTACTATCAATTATAATTTATTTATCTAAAATTTAAAATAATCTTATAGTTTTTAGCTATTAATTTTAATTTTATTATCTTGATTTAAAACATGTGTAAATCTCTTTGAAATTAAAGTGCCATTCATATTTTCAGATTTTAATGAATTTAAAAATGAATGAAAAATCAAATAAGAAATTATTTAAGGGAGACAGACAGAGAGAGAGAGAGAGAGAGAGAGAGAGAGAGAGAGAGAGAGAGAGAGAGAACGCGCGAGAGAAAGAGAAATTAGTTATACGCGTCGTAAGCAGTTATGCAGCCAGGTCACGGCAGGTCGTCGTCGAATAGAATCGATATTTGCCGAGCGAAATAATAAATGCTCCTTTTTCCCTTTTGCTTCTTTGTTTCTCTCCGCCTCTCTTTTTTCACGGAAAAAGAAATTGAACCAAAGCAGCTTTCAATATTATACGAAAATATCTACGGGACTTCAAGCTTAACTGGAAATTTAATCGATCAAAATTATTGTTGTATGAAAATTATCGCATGTGACTTTTTGCGTTCATACCTTAATTAAAAGCAAAAAAAAGTTACACAAAAATATATGACTTTATATCACAGTAAATAATTCCGTTTATTTACTTTTATTTATCTCTTTGAAAAAATTTATCCTGTACGTTCTCTTAAAAATAAGACGAAAAAAACTTTTGTTGAATTATTAATTCTTATATAGACTGCCGAAGGATAATAAGTATCTTTTACCAAGATAGGTTTTTATTAAGATAATAATATTTCCTTCCTATTAATATTAAAAGCCGATCTATTAGTTATCCATTAATCCATACATTACGTGGAACGTAAATCGAACATTTTAATAACTTTGAAGTCTCTCATATCGATATAAATGTCCCTTTTAACAATGATTATTATAACGAAATAATAATGTCCCTTCCTTAATTTTATTCAGTGAGCTACTTACCGCAACTGAATTGTGCCCTGAACTGAGCTCGACAATTAGTCGTTAATTAAATATTTATAGCTTTACTTACAATATGAATTACAATACGAAATAATATATTTAATCGGGCTTTTATATATTTCGAAAATTTTGAACAGGCAAGCATTTGTTTAATTGCATATCCAATTTCCATATTTAATACCGACAATTTCTAAGTAAATAAATTATTTTATTTTAATTTGTCTTATTAAGTCATTGTTACAATATACATATAATAATGATTTATATTTCTTTTCTTTGTATTATATTCTTTGTATTATATGTAATTTTATTTAATTTCTAATGCTGCTCACATGAAACTTTTTATACTTGTTTCCCATACATGTTTCCCATACATTTTGATACATTAATAATTATTCGAAATATTTTGTTAATTTCTTTTTTAATTTTTATCTCCCTCATAGCGAACGAGCTAGTTATAGTAAACTAGTAAAGAGATTAACGGCGGTAACTTTTTTTCGAGAGATACTTTTCCTTGTTCCTGGATAAACCTTTTTTTAATCCGCTGATCTTAAATTATCGATTTGCTCAGTGTCGCATAAGGCCCATTTCGAATGAAAGCTAACGGTACTCAATGTAACAACCCTTTTCGAATCATTTCGAGATAAGGAAATGGGAGCGTAGGGAATCCGACTCTCTCGCATGATCTTCTTATCGCTGACCAAGGTTCTCTTTTCCATCCCTTTTGGACGTAAATCAAGTCGATTAAACGGTGATTTAAAGCACGTAAGTTCACAGAGCACCATGCTTTCTGAAGTACAATCCTTTCAATTTTTATTTAACACACATAACATTTTAATTATAACATAATATGTTATTCTTAAAAGGATTGCTTTTTTTTAAGAATAACATATTATGTTATAAAGGATTTATAAAAATATTTAATATAATTTGTAAAATTTGAACCGGTATATATAAATTTA
This sequence comes from Atta colombica, assembly GCF_001594045.1. Lineage (NCBI taxonomy): Eukaryota > Metazoa > Arthropoda > Insecta > Hymenoptera > Formicidae > Atta > Atta colombica. The sequence goes on from NW_017259190.1 coordinate 4,606,171, forward strand.
AATATATCTTGATGTGCAATATCTGTATGCACATAATGTGTATGTAAACCTTTTGGATAATTAAAAAATTACATTCTTAATTCTAATGATAATGAAAAAATTAAGTCTTTTGTTATTCTCAATAATTTCTAAAAAATACTTTTTTAATTGCATAAATATTAAATAATGTGCATATGTGTTTTAAATCTCTAAATATAAATAAAATCGACATAATCTCTTATCGCAACTTAGGTCAAACCGTTATTCCTGTGGCACCCCATAGCGAATAGGTGCAGATTCGGGAGGGCGAGTACCTCCCGTTAGTAATATTACACTGTGCGTCGGAGAAGTGGGGATGAGAGGGCTAGTGAGGCTATGGATCGTCGACCCTCGCAGTTGGCGGTTAACGTTCGGATATCTCGTACGTTACGTTCGGACCCGTAATCCAAAGGCGCTAGGGTGATAAAGCATTACCCTTTGTATTTTTCCGAAGTGAAAATTGTAGTGAACGTAAATTGTCTTAATTGGAGTAATATTGAGTATATCTTTGTAAAAGTGAAAATGGCGATGTGAGTAATAAAGTAAAGAACTTACTCCTTGAATTGTTGTAGATAAAAAAGGGGGAAAAAAAGTAAGAAAAGTAATTAACGGATTAATGTCAGGCGTAATATAACAGTTATTAAGATGGTGATAAATATGATAAAAAAATTTCTCAAGTGTTAACATTTCCAACTTTGACTTAATGAATTGATAAAAAATTGATATTTTCCGGATGAAATATTGGTAGGATATCGCATATAAATAATATAAATTTATTAAAACCGAGTTTACAAAATATTATTTAAAAAATATATTTGTAGAAAATTTTTCGACGACATAAAATACTTAAACATATCAGAGATCAATTAACATATAATAATTAATATATAATATCAGTACTCGTAATGAGATGTAACATTATAGTAGAAAACGGATCGAAGGTCATCGTTGACAAAAACATTCCTAATTTCCCCATAGGGAAAATTATGTAATAGACTTGCATTGAGTCTATTAATTATTATATGTATACATATAATCGATATCAATGTATTAATTCGTAATTGTGGTTTAGATAGATTCAGAATAACATCATTTATCGATTAATTAGCTGTAACATACTAATTTCGCGAAGAATATTAATTAATAGTTACTATCTATTGTAATAATACGAAAATTATTAAATAAAAAGATTAATTCGACATAAGACGTAACAGAAAAAAAATTTTGTAAAATCTTACTTTAAGAAGGGTACTTTATATTAAGTCAATTAATTAGTTAATATATAATTTAGATTAATGTGTGGAAGAACTTTTTAAAAAAATATCAAATCTTTTATATCAAATGTAACATTCGCATAAAACATTTTTATTTTTTCCATTTAAAAGTGATTAAAATGAAAATGGTAATTAGGAATTTAAAAGAAAGGGAAAAAAACAATCATTCAATGAAATAATGAACGATAAAATAAAATTACAATAGAAGAGAAAATGTTTCTCATTTGTGGAAGATAAGCAGAATTTGCAAACTTCCACTACAGGGAAGAAAAAAATGGTAAGTAATTCTTCTAATTTAGAATTACTCAAAAAATAAAATGAAAGATGAAATAACACTAATTTTTTTTTAAACATCTCAAAAAATTCCTAATATTTTCAATCACTCATTTCTGTGTTATATTAATTTTATAATTAGAAATTAGTTTTTTTTCTCAATTAAGAGTAATGAGACTATTTGAGATAATTTGTGTATGAATGCTCTTCATATGATTGTTATAATTTCTTATGTCGAGAATATAATTTTGCCGATTAAATAATATAATATCATTAAAGAAAAATCGGTCTTTTGTTTGAGAATTCATCCTTGAGATGAATCGATATCATTTCGATCGGCACTCAAGGCACACCGTCTTTCTGTGGTGCATGCTTTGCAATCATAAAAATGGGATATTTTCACGTCGACGATTTCGGAAAATAAACCTTGGGCCGTGTCATAAAAGAGTTTTGGAAAGCTATTTATTCGGAAGAGGCGCGCCCTGTTTATTTGGACTCTCGTGCTCAGTTCCCATATCTCAAAGACGCACAAATGTTTGCTGTTTCTTGTCGATGTTGTTGATTATACCTGATATGTGCTTTTCAATACGAAAAAATGATAAATTAAAAAAAATTAAAATGCAAGGATAAAAATACGATATGTTCTGAGAATAGTAAAAGAAGTAAAACGCGAAAGAAAAGTAGAATTAGAAAATAAATGAGAAAATGTAGAAAATAGAAAGAAGAGGGAATATTCAATGAAATAGAGAAAAATAAAGCTAAATAAAATAAAGTTAACAAGAATAAAAATATGCAAGCAAATCTAAAAAGAAAATAAATGGCAGAAAATAGAAGAGATAAATTTTTAAAAATGAATAGAAAAAATAAATATTTCGAGAAAGTAGAAATGTATTAAATATAGAAAAATAATAAATAAGGAAATAAAAACAAAGAAAAATAAAATATTTAAAATATTTAAAAAGTGATCAATTCAGAGATCAATAAAGAAAAATAATTTTTGAATCATTAAAACCCCTGTCTCGTAAATTAATATTCTCTTGACTAAAAAAAAATTTGATATTACTGAAAGAAAGTAGGTATATAATTAAAGCTTTTAATTCTTTTCTTTAAATAAAGAGAAACGATTGAAAAGTAAATAGAATATGAGTAACCAGTGTGTGCTTATTTGAAAAATCGACTGAAAAAATGTATTTGACTCGCGGATTCTTTGTCCCACGTTTACGGCCTTTCCACCATGCGTACGTTTACGATCTTCGCCTTAAAAGCCCAAAGAGCCTTTCTGCTTCTACCCCTGTGAGTCACCCGTGATTCCACATGAAGAAAGGGGAATGGGGGAAGGGTACACACCCTCGTTTCGTCTTGATGAATATTTTGGTGTACGTCCAAAGATTTTTTATTTTTTATTCTGTATTTTCTAAAAATTTCTTATATTATTTAGATTATCAATTAGGTACATTTTCAAAATTCTCAAAAAACTTTATAAATTTTTAATTATCAATAATATTGGAAAAATTATTGCATTTCTACATTCCTGGAATTTTTACTTTTTAATAATTTACATACTCTATTTCATTTATATTCTTCATGAAAATACAAAAGTGCGTCTGTATTTTTTCTTAATATTTATATATATCGTTTTAATATATGTGTAATATCATTTTTATACAAAGGTAAGAATATACGATTGAGAAAGTAAGAATTTTGATAAAAATTGTTGTAGCGTCGCGACATAATGGCGCCCATGTTCTGAATCATGCTATGAGGGTTCTGCCAAGCTTAGGAATTAATCTCTCATTTCATGAGAATTTTTTATCTTGTTGGTTGGACTTAAATGATGATAATTAAATATCGGTCTCATTTTAGTTACTATTTTTAATATTTAATTTTAAGAAAAATATATTCCAGAACGAATATTTTTCTTATAATTAAATATTCCAAAATTGCTGTATTATATATTGTAAATTTTGTTTAAAATCTCTTAATGCATACAACGATTTACTATAATGTATTTTAGAGGACATATGTGCGTGAGTGTGTGTGGATGTGTGTAAAATAATTTCCTTATTTTTTTTATTAAAAATTTAGATAATTCGTTAAAATATGATTCTGAATTAAAATATATATATATATATATATATGTGTAATTCATATATGATTAACATACATCAATATTTCTATGATACAGAGAGTGCCGGGCGGAGGGGGTGTGATTGTGGGGGGTGGCGGAGGATCAGCCACCCCCCAAGGGGCGCAGCAGAGTCACAATCTGGTGTACCGCGTGGTGGGTTCACGTGGACATCCTGGTCATCATCCGCATGTGAAAAAGTCCGACAGCTCTCAGCAGACCGAGAGCTCGGCTTTTAAGCATCAGCAGCACCAGCAACAGCAGCAACAGCAGCAAAGCTCAAACGGCTCTAGCAGCAGTATCAGTTCCAACAGTCAACAATGGAAGAAGTACATCGAAGCTGGTGCCGCAAGAGAGAGAGACAAGGAGGGCGCACCACCCAGCCCTAGTCCTTCTAGAAGGTCGCAGGTGAGATACTTCAAAAAATATTGGAATTTTTAGTCTATAAATTCTCTATATATTTTTTCATTATAAATTGATCGCTAAAATTGGCGATTCTATTTATTAATATGAATTGAATAATTATTGTACTAATAATTTAATGATGATTTTTATTATATTAAGGAAATAGAATAGTTAGTATAATATATATATAGTATAATATATATATGTAGATTTAGTCTTTAATTATAATTAAAAATAGCTTTTATTCTATTTATATATAATAATATTTATTCACACATTTTAATTTATTAGTAATATTAACAATAATTGTATACATAATAATAATAATAATTGTATAATTTAATTTAAATGTCGCAGGATAAACATCGGAAACAAACTATGGCTGAATATGCGAATGGTGAAAAACCTCAAAAGGTTTCGTCGGGCACATCAACCAGCAACAGTAGCAAAGTTCGTGGAGTACCACAAAGCTTTGGCTACGTTAAGAGGCACAGTGCGGGCACTAGTTCGAGTCCCAATGGTATCCAAAATGGCAGCAAAGACGCTACCAGAACGGCTCAAGTTAGCGCCGTGCCAAGGACTAAGGTAATGCAAGAATTTCTAAAAACTTCTATCATATCTCTCTCGATTTTTAGAATCTTTTTTTTTTAAGCTTATTATTATTCCAAGGTTTAATTTTAGCAAGAACAAATGCTTAACAACCGCTAAAACAACTTATGATATGATTAAATACAGAAATTGATTCAATAATCAAATTTTATTATCAATATCTTAAAACTAACTTGAAATTTAATTAAGAAAACTAAATAACTTTTTTCAGTTTAGCTTTTTTATAAGCTTTCTTAGCTATGCTAAGTCATATAGAAGAAATTAAGTTTGATTAAATCCAAATTCTTTGTTTGGATGCAGGTCAAGGTGTCCGGTGGCACACAAACGTGCACCACGGAATTGCAAGCGAATTCCTCGGGATCAAATCAGGGTCATCACTACAAGAGCTATAGTCTCACCGGTCCTAGCGCTAGTCAACTTTCACAATCAGTTCGAGATCGTCTCATGCTGGGCTCACAAAGTCTGCCAAAACCCGGTAGTCCAGAATTCACCGCTCTTTTTGCGTCTGCCCATCATCGCGAGAGAGGAGCTGGCGTTGGACCAACGAGCGCGTCATTTTCGCCCCGGGTATTAAAACCATCTGATGGTAGTCTCAGCGATACATGCAGTAATTACGCCGCACCTGATCTTCAGGGTTACTATGGCACACCCAATAGTCCCTATACTACTTCATGGATGAGACACAGCAATACTTATACGCCCAGCGGAAGATCTCAAGGTAATCTCCGATTAAAATATTATAATATCTAATATCATAAATTAATTAAAATGAGTTTAGATTAATTATAGAATATAATGTATAACAAAACAAAAAAAGAGCTTATTGATTTAACTAGAAAATATTTTTTTAAATAAATATATTATTGAAGAGAATTTATTTTTAATTTATTCGAAAACTTATCATAGATTATCGCCATTAAAAATGTTTTATATTATTACATATTACATGAAAAACAGTATAATTAATATACTGTATTATATATA
>NW_017259190.1:4611958-4617488 GCF_001594045.1 Atta colombica
TATTTTTTATCTTTATTTTGAAACTACAACGATCTTTTAGGAATGGGTTTGTGCGAAGCAGATAGCGTGGAATCATTGGGCTCGCATCGTGCGAGCTTGACACATGCCCGTCTCCTAATGCATCAGAGAGATTCTACAGGATCCCCGGCGCCACCCAGATTGAATAGAAGCAACTCTATCAGGTAAAAAATTCGCAGCATGTTATATCATGTTCATTGGTTTCCATTTTCTGAATTGTATCTAGCCTCGAAAGATCTTCGAACTATTGATATAATATTTTATTTTCATAATATTAATATTTTTGTATTACATTGTATTATAAATATGAAAGAATTCCATCATAATATCTAAATCTAAAATTTAAAAAATATTTATATTTCCAATAAAAAATGTTTTATCGAAAAATTAAAATTAAATAACGCATGTTAAATTACATTATATTACATTTCTAATTTAGTTAATATTTTTTAAATATATAACTGCAGAATGTTTTTATAAAATTTAAAATAAAGATCGATTGTTCGAGGAGTTTGGGAATCACAAATGCATAGTTGCAACATTTTCAGAATTTCTTCAGCATTTATTCTCTCGAACAATGAATAGTTTTTTCTTTTTCCACTTATTTTTTTCTCTTGTTTATTCTTTGATTAATCGATCTGATGTAAAATAACGCAGGATAATTTGATTAAACGTTTTTAGTTATCTACGGGACAGGACATTCCCAAGGTAGTGCGAAAATATACTCAACAAGCCTATTTTCTACGCATAAGTATTAAAAAAAAAAATATGAACAGGTCCAATATACACATACACATACACACTTAAGAATTGCTTTCACAAGCACTGAAAAGATTTACCTAAAAAGTTCGATTTTAATCAAATTCGTGGATTCGAAGGGCCTTCGCAATTGTCATTATAGATATTTTAGAAACTAGACTGACTATTCAAAATTTAAAAAAATTTTTTTAATTTAAAAAAATAGAAAAAAAGTTTTATTTCTGAAATTAAAAATTATAAATAGTAAAAGTTTTCGATTTTTGATTTCTAGAATCTTTAAATTTTAAAAATATATGGAACATATAAATCCTAAAATATTTAAAATTAAAAATTATGGATTCTATAATCTTTGGACCCTTTGGATCTTTAAGATTTTTGGATCTAAAATCTAAATTCGAGAAATCTAGAGTCATAGATTTAATAAAATTATTTAAAGTCTGTAGAATCAAGAGAATCTTATATATTTTAAAATATTTGAATTCTTAATTTTTAGAAATGTTCGAATACTCAGATTTTATGTTTTCTAAGGATTGCAGGACTCACGCAACCACGCAAATATAATTCACCAAATCTGTTCTACGCGTTTTCGAAATGTATTGACAGTTATTCGTGCGGCAAATTCTAAGTTGCCTATTGTTGCTAAAGTTCATCGTTCGATAGTGTTGCTTGTGCAGTATGCATGCGCAGTGATGCTTCATCAATATTCCGGGCCGATCAGGAGCTATGTTATCCGTTACATATTCATTTCTCTTACTCTTGTCATCGTTGTAGGAATATTACATAACTCTTGGAAGATAATCCTATTTATTTGATTAAACAAACAATATTGAAATAAAAACTATTGACAATGATAATGAATTTAAACCGAAACGACACGGATCGATAGCTCTCATTCGATTCCCGCGGAATCGAGTGTACGCAATTCTGTAAACTGTCTCGAAGTGGCTCTTGACTTCTTATTGAGTGCTAGCAAGCTTATTTTTTAATTAGAGCTCTCTTCCAGGATTGGCTAATTACGCGCACACTCGGCAAATAAACAAGCATGTTCTCATTATCGACAATCCAAGATACTCGAAATCCTCTTCTGTTAGTTCACACACGACTGGTACTCTTGACCCTTTCTCAAGTCGAGAATAAATTTTCTGTAACATAAATATCGCTTTCCAACTGTAAAAAAATAATTTACTTGTAATTTGAATAATATTCTAAATTATATTTCAATTCTATATTTTAACAATCAGTTCTATTGATGTATTTTTAAAAAAATTTGAAATACGAAAATTTGAATCTAAATAAATAAATTGAATCTAAATAAAAAAAAGGAATAAAAATATTATTTTAAAAAACGAGAACATGCTTGTTTGACAAAATATATAGTAGTAAAAAAAATAGATCTACAAGAATAGACTATTGTAAAATTTAAAAATATACAATATTCTTTGTAATATTATTCTATAAAAAGTCTACGATAATTATGTTTTTCTATCATATATATTTTTACTTTTACTTTATATATTGATTAACTGTGTCACGCGGTATCAATAAAATATTTCAAGCCGAAAGATGATCCTTTCGGTCTAGTTTGAACAGTTGTTTGGAGATGTCTTGAGAGGAATTTAAAGGACATGCCGCGCTTGTGTCTTCATAGGTCCACTAAGAGCGAGAAGATGTACCCGTCAATGTTGGCACGCGGAAGCGGTGCCTCATCGTCGGTGGGTGAGGAGGTCGGGATAGGTATAGGAGTTGGAGTCGAGCCATATTACAGCGTTCCTGTGGGATCGGCGGGATGCACCGGCCAACATTGGTCCCAGCCAACGTCGCCGACGCCCACGCACACCTCACGGCAGCCGCCTAACTTATATCAGCACGTACATAAGGATGACGACAGTAAGTGCGTGCATCATAAAGTACAGAATGTAGTACAACATTTTCTTAAACATCTAAAGATATCAATTTTAACGTAACTTTTGTAATTTTGAACTTTTTACAAAAATAAAGTTAATCAATATTGCATTGCATCTTTTTTAATATTATGCAAAATAGATAATCTCAAAGTGGATTATAATTAACATATTTTTAGTATAGAGTACAAAAAAAAGAGAAGAAATAATATACATATAACAATTAAGAGAAAAAAGAGATAAAATTATACAAACAACTCGAAACAACTCATTAATTTTTATATATCGTATAAAATAGAAATTTAGAATAATCTAAATTACTTATAACACACATATGTTTACATAAATATACTACACGTAAGAGTGTATATATAATTAATTTAGTTTCCAAAATCTGAAACTCAAGTTAAAAAAATTTCCTTGAAAATTAATCCTAGAATTAAACTTGGAATTAATAAACATACATTAAGAAGAATTTTGTGTTTGTTTTAGTTCATGGTTCTTCGGTATCCTTGGTGTCCACCACGAGCAGTCTTTATAGTTCGGCTGAGGAGAAGCAAGCGCATGAATTGAGAAAATTGCGTCGTGAATTACTGGACGCACAGGAGAAGGTGCATTCGTTAACCAGTCAACTTTCTACAAATGTAAGTACATGGCACTTTACGAATTTAAACACGTGCAATTTAACTTGTGTGTTATTCGAATTTCACATATTCATGAATATGAATACGCCATTAAAACTTATTGCTTATTTATTTAAAACTTGGCCGAAATGATATTTTCCGCAATAAATTAATCGATTTTTTTAGATTTTTGTTAACATATAACGATTAATATTCTTGTAAATGTTGCTCTTATTAGCATAACAAAATTATAAAATTGTTTATACAAATTTAATAAATAATATTACTATTCTGATTCTGTTTATGAATTTTAAGACCGAAAAAGATTTCGATGCACGATATGCAGAGTCCGTATAAATTATTAAATTCACACAAGAAGTGTATGTAATACTGTAATACTGTATTTAAGTATTAAGATCTGCTTCGAACATATAGAATTTCTCTCATTTAATTAGCTTTAGTCTCATCGGTCTAAATTTGTTTTATATTCCTTACTTATTGCAATTGTTTGTTTTCACAACGATGGTGCGCCGATTAGCACAGAGCTATATAACTGTAATTGCAGATAGTGACTAATTAACGCGTTCAGATCTGTCACGGTCGCGAGCAGGGCTTGATACAGTTAGCAGCGTGGAAACAGAGCAAATTGGTGCAGATGATTGGTCGTAATTAATCAACAATTACTAGACCCATGAGCTAGCAGTCTCTAATAGCTTTGAATCTGTCCGGAACCTATTGCGATGATCCATGGCAACGTGTCCGATACAAAATCACTAACTTTTGCATTCGCTTTACACTAAATTATACATATATATTACATATTTAATATTAAAATTAGAAAATTTTAATTTTACATTAAGAAGAAAATTTTTTTTAATTACAGAAGTTCTCTATTTATTAATTTATCTTCTAAAGATATTCTTAATTTATTTATTCTAAAGATATTTTTAATTTTCTAATATAATTTTACACATTTTATTTTTAAAAATTCAATAACAAATAATATGCAGAAGTTATTGATTTAAATATTTATAATTAGAATTATAATTTTGAAGTATTTTACTTCTAATGAAAAAATATCGAGTATCTCACAAAAATCTACAAATTCTAAAAGTATAGAATGTCAATACATTGAAAATAAATATGTTAATAGCAATTAAATACAGCTAAAAAGAGGAGTTTTGTTTTCTAATACAATTTTGCACATTTTATTTTTAAAAATTCAATAATAAATAACATGCAGAAGTTATTGATTTAAATATTTATAATTAGAATATTTTGAAGTATTTTACTTCTAATGAAAAAATATCGAGTATCTCACAAAAATCTACAAATTCTAAAAGTATAGAATGTCAATACATTGAAAATAAATATGTTAATAGCAATTAAATACAGCTAAAAAGAGGAGTTTTGTTTTCTAATACAATTTTGCACATTTTATTTTTAAAAATTCAATAATAAATAACATGCAGAAGTTATTGATTTAAATATTTATAATTAGAATATTTTGAAGTATTTTACTTCTAATGAAAAAATATCGAGTATCTCACAAAAATCTACAAATTCTAAAAGTATAGAATGTCAATACATTGAAAATAAATATGTTAATAGCAATTAAATACAGCTAAAAAGAGGAATTTTGTTTGAAAAATGCGCGTTTTGCATAGTATGGACGATCCCTCGGACAGCGGACTCGCTGCACCTGCAGCCAAATCTCCTTTCTATTGGGCCACAAGTCGTGATCCCGTGCACTCGCTGCACCTGCAACCGAATGGCGGCGGGAACACGAGATCTCGGGTCGTCGACCAATAGGACAGAGCGTCACTCGGGCCCCGTAACGGCTTAAGCCGAGTGAGTGCTGATCGCGCTTTGCGCATTCGCGCTCAGTTGGCGTCGGGATGCGCAGCGTTTTGCGTCGTGTTTATGTTTTTATCCGCGAATCGATCGTGATCCATCAGTGTTTTGTTTGTAATCGGACTCGGTACAGTGATGTGATATAGTTTAAAGAAATTCATTACGCGTGGATTATTGAAACGACAGCTTTGAAATCATCGAAAAAAAAAAGTATTAAAAAGAAAAGTAATCAACGGAATCGTCTGGATCTATCGATATTTTTTGGGTGCATACGATATGCATCAGGTTATTCTTTGATACGTTATGGCACTTTATCGTCAAGATAACTTGAATTCTTGAACATATAGGCATTAGAATTTTATATATATATATATA
>NW_017259190.1:4617588-4636119 GCF_001594045.1 Atta colombica
AAATGTGATGAAGATAGGCACATGGATTACTTAAAAATTGACGTGTTCTATATGCTGAACTTGCGAAATTAAATTCATAAACAATTATAAGTAGAAATTTTAAGATAATGAGAATAAATGAATTAAGAAAAAATAATCTTATTTTTAAATTTCTAAATTTTATTTAAATAAACTTATTCACAGTTATAATGATGAAGTAAGGCTAAATTGCGTATCTTGTTACTTTGTAGTAAACAGTTCTCTATTTAGTTTTCTATTAATTTTGATAATACTAATTTATCACCAATTACTTAATCTCTATATATATCGATATAACTAATATATATGATATAGTTAGCAGAATTATATAGACAGTTATATAAATTTCAGTTTAATGACAATTAATTAGAAAATTAATTATAAAATATTAATTGTTTATTATCCATAATTTGTATTAATTGTTTTACAATGATTTTCATCCAAAATGAAAATCCAAATTAAGTGAAGAATAAAAAAAATTTGAACCGTTTCTCTGATACTTTAATAATTCGATTATATTTTTTATGATAGTCACATCATAGTTGATTTTTACTAGCAAATCTTCGACGCAAGATTTCGCACTAGACGTCGCGAATTCATCGCGTTTATCTCACTGGATATCACGATTCTCTAAGTATGCCGCATTTCTCTCGCGTTACCCTTACAGCACAGTAACCTCTTTGCGTTTCTCAATATTGAGGATACACGAGAGAATCGATTGCCATGAAGATTTATTTTGGATATTATTCTTACGTCTTAACAAACAACCAGTTGCGTGTCTTTCCTACATAGCTTATTTTTATCTCAAAAGAAATTAGATGATCAGGATTTTATTGTAATTGTGAGGTTCTTCTATAATTCCTTTAATTAAGTGTGTAATTTAATTAAGTGTGCACATTAATTAAGTAATGGAGATAAAGTAAAGAATAATTAATAGTTTTGTTTCATTATTCTTTGATGTGACTGAAAATGCTGATGTCGCGTAGGGCAATAAAGAGACCTCGTCGAGGTCACAGGTTCGTTCATCGCACTCTCAGATGTACACATGTACATATATGGCAGAAATGAAGGGAATCCTAAGTCGTTCTTAGGAGTTAAGGATTTTTGCGCGGTCGCCAGTTACATTGCGCATTCTCGATGCGTGTACCATCCTCTTCACATTCGCTTTTCGTCTCTTTCCGGTATATACGACATTAACTCAATCCTGAAGTCTTGTGATATCGCATCCGTATATAGTTATTGACACTCTGTATGGTGCAGCTGTTGTAGAATAAGTACAATCCATAATTAATTATATGTACACCTCCGTATAAGGTGTACATATAATTAACATCAAAACATTTTTTCAAATATGTAATATTCGTTAAAGAAAAAGAAAAAAATACTTAATATCTCGTGATACGTACATCATATATTTGATTACATTATAATTTATAATTATGCTTAGAAATTATGTGCTGAAATAATGCAATTTTGTATCCTAAAATGTCATACACTATTTTATCTTAAAATATTTTTATTGTAACATTCTGATTATATCTTAAAATGAAATTTCTCAATTATTTAACTTTATATTTGATTTTACATAACGATATAGCAAAGAAGCAAATCGAAATAAATCATCGTACGTATCGCAAGAAGCTGAGATCGATTGAAACAATCGGTCTAATTAGATTTCTAGGATTATTATTATATACTATCATGTTCTTCCTTTCTTCGATGTCTTATATTAGCGCCAGAGAGAATATAACACATACAGTCATAATACATGCGTACATATACACCTTAGCTAATACTCCACACTGTATGTACTTAATTGCTCGTAGAACATAAATCGTCGCAGAACGCTCAACGGAAAAATGAAAAATTTAAAGTATTCGCTTACTCGATCCGAAATATGATCTGAATCGTTTCCTGTGAGCCTTCTCTTATTACACGATTGCTAATTGTCTAGATTTTTTGCTTTAAATCACGCAAATTGCGCCATAAACAGACGAGCCTCTGTTAAAAAAGCTTCCGCGATTATCTCTTTCCTGTATCCAAGTAAAAAGTGATCAACTTTCATCGTTTTTTTTTTGTATAAAGTTTTCAAACAATTTCAATTCTTCACGGATTTTTCACGGACACTTTTAATTAATTGTTTTTATGTATATAAATTTCGAAAACTCTCTTATTGCTGTCAATCAACTATTTTTGTGTAAACTCACTCAAAATATATTAACAGTTATAAATACATAACAATATCTTTTTTCAAAAATTATTGTATATTTTTCTACTAATTAAAAATTTCATTGCTACAAAAAAACACAACGAACTATATCACGACTGTAATTAGGGGTTTAGAAAGTGAAATACCAGTAGACGCTTCTGGCTCCGGAAGCTGGGCAACAGGTAGCAAAACTTCGTAGAAACCAATCTGCCTTGGGGAATTCGAGAAGATGATTGGTTCGTACATGGAAATTTAAATCTCTGATCCTCTGTTTTACGATCGTGTATCACGTTTTCATAAATTTAATGATAGACCGCGCGTAATAAAATAGAATACATGTTTATCACATCCGACAAATAAATCGTGATCGCATCATCAAGATTTACGGCGAGCATTTTTTCCATACGTTTTATAACCCTTCAATTACATCATATTGCCGTTTATGCTTCTCGTAAAAAAGAAAAATGCTAAAAAAGATAGTGAAGATACAACATAGTCTTATAAATTTAGATAATTTTATTTATGATAATAAAAAGTTTAGGAAATATATTTTTGCTAGCAATTTACATTTCTTATATTAGTAATTAATAATATGATCTCGTTTAGAATTTTCGTTATTTTATTAATTTTTTTTATAATGCCTGGGAACGTATATTTTATATTTTCAATGCATATTATAGAATCGCAAACATATAATATTTACAAAGATTCAGCTCACAAAGGTTCAATATCTGAGGTTTTATTCAGACTCCATTTCTAAATAGGATTATCATTTCAAGAAAGTAAATGACTGAAAAATAATTTTTAAAAAATAATAACATTCTACTCACACTAAATTAAATTATTTCTAGTCTGTTGTTATATATTATTTTTCTACATTTACTTTAAAACTGAAATAATTTTTCAATAAATAATTTTAAATAAATATAATAAAGAATGTATTTAATAATATGTAATAATAAAAATTAAATAATAAGACAAAAGCACTTTTCTCTTAATCTTAACAAACTTAATTTTAATCTAAAAACTAGAAATTACTTAATTTATTTATTCATTAATCTTTCTTCTCGAATAAAATAAATTTAAAATTCTGTACAAATTCTAAACGTTTTTTAAATATAATTTAAAAAATTGTTAGCATTAAAGAAAATGCCACACGCATCCTTTAGTTATAAGTACATGAAATTGTACTGCTGAAAGTTGGCGATAAAACAACTGACAATATTTTTAGAAATAATATTCTGTCAAATGAATTACAAATTTCTGAATTTTCTTGATTTTGTCGACAAATCGCCATCGTGAATTTACGAAGGCGATTAGCAAATAACAAAATATTCAGTGAAAGAAATAGTATAAAAGATTCAGTGCACGTCGTCGTCGCTGATTCTTGTGAGATCATTGTATCGAAAGTAAGGAGCGAAAAGCAAGAGAGCTGACAATACACATATGCTGCGTTTTATTCTTTTGTGTGCAAAGCCCGAATGCCCACAAGATTTATGGCTTGATCCCTTAACTCCACGATTTCATGGCGACAACAATCGTTTTCGAAACGAAAGATCCCTTATTGCCCTTACGAAGAAATGCGATCAATGTGGTTGGACTTACAAGTCCAACAGATTTTCAAGAACAATACAAATATAAAGTTTTTTTTTTTGAAAATTATTTAAGTTTAATTAAATGTTGAAATGATTTTATATATATAAATTTTATTTATTCAAAGTTTATGAATTTACGCGATGAATTTTCAAAAAGTAAAATTAAGTCAAAGTTTAATTAATAGAAATAAATTTATGTTACAATAAAAAAATCAAATAGCATTTGAATAATTACAATTATATATGAAGATGTTTACAAAAGTTTTTATCTCTCTTAAGTTTATCACTTTTAAATTCTATTTTATTACATATTATATTATTTTATATTTTTTTATCTTTATTATATGAGATTTTTTGTTATTATTTTTTATAAATTTCATACTACAAATCTAGTATCCAATTTATTTTATATTCAATGAATATTTTATATTCATTCAAATTATATTACATTATTTATTGTTATATATACTATATACTTATACTATATACTTCATACGCAGTTTTTTAGTTGCTACAGGAAGCTTTTAATGAATACCATCCATTAAATTCAATGCATTTTTGAAAAGAGAAACTGGTGAAAAGAAAGTTTCAGTACCTTCCGGAAAAACTTATTGTTAACTGCGACTTAGCATGATTCACGAGATGAGTACGACTTTTACGAGTGACTTCGCTTTAAACGATTACATCACTTCCGACTATCTTTCGATGCTTGATGTTATGACACCTTGACCATGTGGCACAAAAGTGTTCTTCAATTCAGATAACGTCCAGATCGAACCTTATAGCATAATTAAAAACAGATCGGATTTTTATTGACCAGCCAACGGGAATATATCGTTAGCCCAGATTGTTAGTCCCATATATATGTGTATCGTACATATTATACATATATGTATATTCTATTAACGAATCTAACATACGACGTATATAACATAACATCTTTTTCTTATAATATCTTATCGGCAACATACGCACATACTTGCATTTAAACTATGTAATGTGAAAATTTCTCTACTTGCTTGCTTCATTACATCGTATAATTCATTCGCTCTTTCGAGATATACCTTCGTATTATATTGCTGATGGCATCGAATACTTTAAAAATTACAGAAATCTGAAAATAGATAAACCAAGTTCATTCAGATGATTTTTTATTTGGAACGAAATTCTGTCAAAAATATCTTTTTTATCATTTGTATATAAATTTATTTAGTAAATTAAACGTTTAATAATAGATTCTTTTTTAATTCGTTGTTTATAAATTGTGGAAAAATGAAACTTTTTGATATAATTAAATGATAAAGTTTTATTCTTTAATATTCTCTCCAGATTTTAAATTAAAGATTTAAGAGTGCCCAAATATTTAATGTTAAATATTGACAAGTTAAATATCGTTCTTTTTCTTGAAAAGAGCGATTGACTTCAAAAATGAAATTTTTGACTAAATGAAGGAATCACATTTGTATTTATGTACGTTTACAATGCAATTTCCTCGTGTCGCGAAATTTGAATGCAGTACAGATGAATCGCAGTTCTATTTGCTGTCTAATTAGTAATTCTAGCGCGCATCGGATATATTTTTTCCTCTTTTTTCCGCTTTTGCATGGTCGATCACGCAATGCATATATTTCCATAAATTAATTTGTAATCTCTAACCGCGCCCATGTACACATCATATAATGTAACATACTAATCACAAATAGTAATCCGTATCTATTGCCATCAATATGCATATGTGTATGATGTGTATGTACATAAAATATTTAAATTAAACTAGATATTGAATATTAAATCGAAATCTGTGATAGAATCAAATATATGTATGCTAATAAATATATTAATGATAAGAATAAATATTAATTGAAATACATATTATATTGAGATTTAGAGATTAATTAATTAATATCCACTTATTTAATAACAAAGAAAGTTTCTACATCGATATTCACTTTTGATTTACAAAAGTATAGTAAAGTTATGGAATAATATATTAATATATCAAATGTCGAAGTTTATGCATCTCTTCAAAAAAAGGGTACTCTCTATTAGTTAAAGTATTCCTCACTAGGAAGGGAATTCAGGGATGTATATGTTGTCTTAGGCAATTCATGAACTTGGAACGAAAGACAGTATATACTGAGGGCACGCGTGGGAGTTCCGTTAATCCTCAGGACTTGCCGAGCGACGAGTCCATTGGCGCAATCAGCCATAAATTGTAATCGTTATTATCTTCGCAGTCCTCCCGCAAAATGATATCTACCAGCAGCAGCACTCTCTCTTCGTCTCATGAAACTTTTACAACCAGTTTCTTCAATTTTTTTTCTCCGACAAAGTGTTGCGCGAGTTCCACTCTCGTGGTTGGACTTTATGATTCAATCCGAATATAGGTATTTCGATGAGAAGTGAAGTTTTCGTCAATCGAAAAATGAAAGACATGTTTATCTCTGAGATAGAGTCGAAAAAGAGATGGATTAACAGAGAAAATTATTTTGATAGTATCAGAGATGATTCTAATTAAGCTACATAGTGATTCGATATTTGAATAAATATTTAATTTTGAATTTGATTATTATATCAAATCGCAATATATATTTTAATTTATATTATAATTTATATTTGAATATCTCAGTATGATTTTTCACATTCAGTGATATTTTAAAATTTTAATATTTTATAGTCGATCTGAAAACGAGAGAGATTTTAAGATTTTAGCGAAAACAACACCAAATTTTCAAAAGTTATTGGTCGAAGCTTACGCCATTGAGCCGAAGGGTCTAGCCCGGATCCTGCAGCCTTTTGTGACGAGTACATACACAAGCTTATCTTTTGTCGACATTTTCCTTTCACAGAGCAAGACAGTCTGAATCTCTTAGACTTTCTCAAATCATATTTCTTTCATTCAATTCGAAATTGATATTGAATTAGTCCTGATTTATCTCGATGGCCAATCGGCTATCCCATTACGCGAAATTCATGGAGGATTCTCACGTTTTTTATTGCTTTGTTAGCGGAAACAAACTTCTGTGAGGATAAAAAATTCCAAAGACGTCTTTAGTTTAGGATAATTGAAGTCATTGTATCGTGGACGATCCCCTCTTTCTCTTATTTCCTGCTTTAGGATAGTTTTAATATTTAGATCAAGGCTGAAATACTTAAATCTTCGGATATTATTGCATTATTAAATCTTCTTCTTCTCAAATTTATATGTCCTTGAATTTTGAGATGTTCACGCAAAGAGATGCTGGCTCTCGAAGAGAAGATGCGAAAAGTAGAGACGCTCACAAAGGCGGACGTGCGTGTTTAAGGCGACCAGAGTTAATGCCGAACATTAAGAGGAGAGACAAAAGGCGAAACAACAGCGCGACTTTTAATAAGCGAGACTGCGGGATTGGCTGGGTAGTTGGCTCCAATCAAGTCTCTGGGTCTCTTGGTCTCCATGTCTATGCCTTCGGGACCTTTACATGCACACATATACTTATATATTCAGATCCATGAATTAAACCCACGAGCATTGTGATGAATCATTATCGTCGGAGCACTTATTATTATTGCTGCCATCGCATCTTCATCTTCATTCTTATCTCGACCTTATTTCCAATTTTTTCGCCATGAGTTTCAAATAGAATTATTTGCAGTGAACTTTGTTGAATACGCTTTATGTATTCTATAATGTAGGTAATCACTGTACAATATAATACAAAATAAAATCTAATTTATAAATAAGTTTGATTTAATTTATATAATTTTAGCAAAATGTTTTATATAATTTAATATGATGTGCAGCGATGAGTCAATAATTACTCCAAAAAGATAAATATAGCAAAAAATATACTATATACTGTAATAATTTTTTTATTATTCTTTTACTAATCAGAAAAACTATAATGCTATCTGATTGAATGAATTCTTATGGACTGATGTTTGTCGAAATTTAAAATGAATGAAATGATGTAGTATTTAATTATATAATATTGAATTTAGAAAATTTTTTATGAATTATTCTTTTATTAAAATATATCTTTTATTGGGTTGTCCGGAAAATTCGTGTCGATGTTGAAGGAAAATTAAAACGCAGAAAATTTAAATTTTAGTATACATTTATTAAATTATATAGGTTAGTCGGCACGAACTTTCCGGACAACCCAATATTATATCAGCATTTTTTGCGATGTGCCTGTTTTAAAAGAGTTTCACTAAGCAAGATCTTTTACACATTGTTCTCTAAGAGTCGCGCGATAAAATCGCATCAAGATTTTACGCGACGAAAAAAACCAAGAAGCGAGACTCTGTTCTAGATAGTGTCAAGTCCACGTGACACGCGTAAAAACATGCACCGAGGCTGCATTTGTATGCATGCGTGCTGCAGGCAGAGTAAATATCGTCGCGGTACAGGCTCATTTCGTCGGTGACGTATACCGATTTTACATTCCATTCAGTTAAAATTGTTCTTTTTAATGTTGCGATCGGCCTTGTCTAGGAAACTCGATTTCTAAAAAAAAAGGCGGTAGTGCGATCTCGTCGAATTAAATCATCGATCGGTTGATAATTTCCTTGAAAAATAATTAGTATTAATCATCGTTGTTGCATCACGCAGAAATATGTAAGCCTTCTAATGTAAATTTTATATTAAAATGTAATAACTGCAACATTTGTTCTTCATCTTGTTAATAGTGAATAATGATCGATTTATATGTTTGAAGAACTTTCAAATTATAATCATGAAATTTCTTTATTTTATTCTCTGCTATAAGATTTATTTTATTTA
This sequence comes from Atta colombica, assembly GCF_001594045.1. NCBI lineage: Eukaryota > Metazoa > Arthropoda > Insecta > Hymenoptera > Formicidae > Atta > Atta colombica. The sequence continues at coordinate 4,626,176 of NW_017259190.1, forward strand.
TTATTCAATTTTATTTATATTTTATTTTATTTTATTAACATCACATATCTTTTCTTTTTTTCATTAATTTTTTCATCTTCTTATATCTTTTTTATATTGGGAAATCCAGGTTTATTTTATATAATACATTTATGATGAATGTTTAGGACTTAAGAGAAAGATAATTGCAAAATTCTTAAACACGTTTTAGCTTGTCTGATTTAAATCATTTCGTGACGTTCTTTCAACGTCTTATTTCGTACCGTTACGATCGCTTCGATACGGTCGATAAGGCGGAGAGACGTGACTTTTCTGCCTCCCGGTATATCGATCATCGGCTGAAAAAGCGGAAGGCTTAGCCAGATGGAATAGCAAGTTTCTCTGTGCGGGTTTCGATAAATCCCGATTTACTCGGTGCACTGAGACCGAAAGATCGTCATCTTGTCTATTTGCGGTTTCTTGCTCACTTTTAGCAAGTAGTAGTAATTGTATACTTTATACGATGGCGAAGCATGCTTTCCGTGATTTATGAAGACTGTTTTACTTTGCGGACTCCCGTACAACGATATCGTCTCTCCGTCGCGTTGCGTAACGTTTATAACGTCAAGCCCACGATTCTCCCAAGATACGCCGCATTTATCTCACTCGAAACGACACGAAATTGCGCGTTAATAATACACTCCACGCGCGTGGAGTATTTAATCCGCTCTATTTGCTACCGATAGTAGAGCTACGATAAAATATCGCGATACTCGAGATTAGTACTACAAAGGAACCAACTTCTGCGACAGAAGCCGTTGCAACAGAATATTATTATAATAGTATATAATTAAAGTAAAAAGATGTAACATGTTGATACCTATTAATTTATATTTTGATTAAATGTCTCATATGCGAACGTTGTCATTTAAAAAAAATTAATCAAAATCTAAACGTAACATTTTACATTATTAATTATATTCGTTATTAATTATAAATATATTAATTATATTAAAATTAGATATACAAAGTTGTTTGATTTGCAAGCGAGAAAAATAATATATATTTGTTTATTAATGGAATAATTTATAAAGAGAGTTAATCGTGAGTTAAAGGATTTTCGTGATCCGAAAAGTATACGATCTCAATTATTTACATGCGGGCGCGTCCTTATCTGTCCTTATCTGATGCAGATGTTCTAGACAATCAACGCAACAGTGCGATTACCGCGGCACGCTCCTGTCGTGCTACGAAAGCAAATTGCGGATCTTTCCGGCATATGCCTTGCGCCGATCGTCAAGATCGTCAAGACCGAGGGATTACATCTCGTCGCAGGAGTCTGTAATTATTTTGTCGGAGTTCCTGCGCGCGTCATCGCTCGGTCAGCTGTCGTCCTCTTTGCGCAAAGTCCGTCCGCGATCGTTGTCGCACGAGTCATAATCACTAACTTTCATTTTTGTCTTTTGTACATGTAACATATAATATGTACCTATCTCGCGGAAAATTGTACGTTGCACAGGTTACAGATGTCGCGAAAAGAATTTCTTTTTTCTGAACATCGCGAGCACGAATTTACACATGTAGAAGAATACATACATATAATAGTGTTGTATAATATAATTATATAGTAATTCGATGAATAAATATCTCATCGTTTTATTAATTAGTTAAAAAAGAATATCTTTTTACTTACTTTAACTTTATTGTAAATATATATGTGGAGTATATTGTTTTATTTGTTATCTAAAAATTGTAAGAGTCAAAAGAATTAACGAATTTGAGAAAAATTTTCATTTTTATTATTACATATAATTAAATAAAAAAAAATAATTTATTTTCTAGAATGTTACAATTTAGTTCTATCTTATTATTAACCTACGGCGACAAAATAAAGAAAGATTAATAATGGCGAGACAGTGAGAAAAAAATACTGTAACAAGGCGAGACACTTGCGACGTATTGACATCTACGGGGATATTAATATTTATGGCGCTCTATCATACAGCCGCCAAAAAGAAAGAGACGCGGCAACTCGCGACAGAATAAATGCACCTGCATTACGCGTGTGCGTGCGTATGTACGCGAGGACAAAGCCTCGTCGCGGCCGCGGATGTCGTTTTACAGAAGAGGGATGTGGCGAGGGGAGGAGACTTCCTTCGAGCGCGTGACGTGCAATTTTTATTTGCCTTTAATGACTGTAGTTTTGCATTCCTTTTCTACCTTTCTCTGAATTTCTGCCCTTTTATTTTCTCCCTTTCTCTGAATTTCTGTCCTTTTATTTTCTCGTGAAGAGAAATTAATTAATTTAAGCATTCAATATTTTTAAATTATTATACAATAATTATTATACAATAATTATTCCACTAATTAATCCTTTATATAATTTATTTTTAAAAAATTATATTCATAAATACAGTCCTTTCGTACAAATATTTTCACTATTATTATTTTGATTTCTATGAATATCTGGAAGAGATTAAATTTCATAAAATTTCCCGGAAACAAGTTTCTCGCTCATCCGCGAAATCTCGTTTAGATCGCTCAACTCGATCCTTATTCCGGAAGCTGTATTCGCGGGAGGTTGTTGCGAACTACTCAATAAAATTGAGTGTAGAACGAAAAATCGTAATGGCAAAACAAGTTACGTTGAGATGGAGAGTGAAAAAAGAGAAAAGAGAGGAGAGAGGAAAGAGGGAAGAAAGAGAAGGGAGGAGTTTTAATAACCGTTAATTATCCGGCGAAATTCGGTGGACTTTTCTACTTGCAGTTTTTTACGCGAGTTGCTTGATTCTTTGCTCCGTACTTAAATAGGATGAATCTAATTCGGAAATATTTAATGGACTTTGTACGGAACCCTTGTTCTTGATACGAGATGCACGCTTATTTGATATAAATGTATATGATTGGAGCGTTATCTTTAAAGCGCACGTTAAAAAAGTGTAATTTCTGCAGATAATTTCTGTTTCTGTTTCGCTCTCTTTTCACGCGCTCTGATTTCGCGTGGTCGGTTTCGCAATAATGATCACGAAGTGCTCTCTTTTGCACATGGTTTCCAATCCGTGTCGACCTCGACGGTCGTCGGTTTCCCGACGCGACGGAGAAGAGCTGTATATCATCCAGCAGGATGACGTTTTGCGTTCGCTCGAAAGTATCCTTCCACCGCAACGTTAATTCAATCACATGCTTTCAAATGAAAGTGAATAATGTAATAATTAATGACAGTCAAGTTAGAAATTTATTCTCGTAAAATACCATTTGTTTTATATAATTTCCAAAAAAAATTCAGTTATTAAAAATTATAAATTACAATTTAGTATAAAAATTGGCGACATAGCAAAAATTGCAGAGTTGTTGAGAAAGAAAGATATCAATTCAAATTATAAATTAAATACTGAATAACTTTGATTATATATAAAAATTGAATTATTTTAAATATTATAAATTATTATAATTAAAAATTATTATAAATATATTATATATTAATTACGAAAAATTAATTTATTTATTTAAGATGAATAAATCAAATTTTTTCTTATCGTCTTTTTTGTAAAAATCTAAGAAAGGACTAATGATAAAATGATAAAAAATAGTTTTATACATTTGTAATTAAATAACAAATAATTACACGAGAAACAATTTCGATTTGGAAAATTGGTTTTTCTTCGCACAGTAAAAGCATTTATTGGCAATTTTGCGCGCTGCTCATATATCCATCATCCTATTGCTGCTTCTCGTTCGCGAGTCTGTAAGCGTTGTAAATCGCTTGTAATGTCCATCGTTACATTACGCTACGCATCTACGTGTCGCGTTAACGACCGAAAAAGCGAATGACGACCTCATGCTAATCAACGACAAGATGAACTTTGATTACATGACGAGCGAAATGGTGCTTCGGATTGTACGTGGCAAGTTAATAAATAAATTCAGACGACTACTAATGGGCTTTATGTTAATTATCAATCAACAACAAAATGGACAACAAAATTCAATATTTAAATGCATTTAATATTTGGAATTTCCCTTCAAATCTTTTTCTTCATATTTATGACGTAATCGGTAATGCAATTTTTATCTTTTTCTTTTAAATTAAATTTTTTTTTTTAAATTAAATTAAATGAAAAGTTCAAAAAGATATATTATTATTATTATGAAAATAAGTATTATCTTACAACAATATTTCCTAAAAATTTTAGATATTTGTTATACAAGTAATATTTATTTTTCTTATAATCTTTTTATTATCACAAACGTTATATAAACCTTTTTAATTAAATAGAAATGTAGCTAGAGGATATATAATCTATAATTAACGAGTAGCTATTATTAATCCACATGGATGGATAATTTCGAGTCTTAAATTCCAGATTCACGAGTCATGGTAATATTAATTAATTGGTCGATTAACACTTCTCCATGTTGCGTAGTTTTCTAGTTATAATTATCTCTGAATTTCTACTCTGTGGAAATAATTGTCAGCGTATACATTTATTTTAAAATCAATTGTTTAATTGAGACACCTGGTATCGCTCCCACGTCTTTTCCTCACCAGATGGTCGTAATTATTACTATAAGAGATGCGCATTTTCAAATGATGCCAGAAGACTCTTTATCGGTCCACACTCATCATTCACTGATAAGTTCAATATGCTCTGGATGATTCCGGGTCGATTTAGGTCATTGATTCTTATTATAGCATCTTACTTAAGCGAGAATCCGTTAATCTTTCCAGTACAAAATTAATCTTTTAATACGAAATTTATTACTTTTATTTATCTAGATAAATTCAGATATATAATTACAACGAATATAATTATATATAATTAGTGTAAATAAATAATTCTTCTATTCGATCAGAATAGTTAGAGTCCTGAAATCATTAAATAATTTCAGAACGTTACATCATCGGTTCTTGAAATCCAAAAGCGTTATCAATGTTGCTGTTATGACAGCTGTTGCTTTGCTAGACATAATCTCGTATATGTAATTTTCTTTTAACTTAAGAGAGAGAGCACTATTAGTCAATCCGTTTATCTTGATTATTCTTGAGAATCTTTTTATTTTGAAATTTCAAAGAATTCCAAAATTAAAAAAATAGCTAGGATTAGAATAATATCGAAAAAAATAATATAACAAATAAAAGATACATAATGATTATAAAAATATTAAACAAACAGATTTTTGAAACTACTATAAAAATGATAAATATAAATATAATATTATATTATATTTTATTAAATTTTACATAGAATGTACAATAACGGTAGAGAAATGTGACAAAACAAATTTTTTGTTACTTGCTGAAATTACTTTTTCTTAAAGTACCATATAATTTACAAAAAAGAAGTGTAACTGCGAAAGTATCAGAGAAATAATCTGCCGATTGCATCTGTTCTTCTTACATCGATATTCAGGCAAACGATTCCGAAGCAAATAATGAATTATTCATGCAGAGATCCGTGGCTGAAATCATGAGTAAAGGTCGTCAAGTAAATGATCCGTGATAGAAGAGGACTCTATGTGATTTTTACAACAGTGATGTGATTAAACTTCATTGGAAGATGTGCTTCAAGATGCGAGATATTGGAAATTGTGGACATAAATTGTATATTTCAAAGAATAAACATACATATATACACGGCAAACCCAAACATTTCTCTACGAGATTAACGTAACGAAAATATGATTTCAATTAAATTTAAGCAATATGATGATACTATGAATTAAAAATTAACTTATATCATTTTTATCATAAGATAAATTTGAGATATTATATATAAAAGAAAGCTTTTTCAAATAAAAAATAAAACATTATACATATGTCCCTTGTATTGAAAAATAATATATGGAGAAGATTCCATTTTCATTTTTCTGTTAAATGAAAAAATATAATTTCTTAAAAATAAGAAAATATTTCTTCAATAACTGTTACCTTTATTCATTTCTTCAAGACCCATGTGTATCTTCTAAAATATGGATCGTCCCCTAAAATATGTAAATCTTTGCCGATTTTACATGCCAAAGAGAAGAAGTTTGTAACAGCTCGTTGAAGATGGACGTAAATGTATGTTCACGACGCGTTCATGATGGCTATGCGACTATAAGATCGCGCGGCAGGCCGCGTGCCGTCTATCGTTCCGACTCCGAGGAATTGTTAAAAGAAGCAGGTGGCCCGTACGCTTTGCCGCGCCTCTCTAACTTCCGCGTGGTTTCGGAAGATGCGCGACAGGTGCCCAGGTGGGCTGATCTTGGTCAGGATCAGCCACTGATCGAGAATTACGGCACCCTGCGTGCCATCAGGTCGCGAGATTTCGAAGAGCCGCGCAAAGTAACGCTAAAGACGTTCTCCCGACGGGATAAATTCGACGGGAGCAGCTCGAGAAACAGCGCTCCGCCGAGCAATCTTCAGCGTTTGAGAGAAAATAATGATAAGAATTATGAAGCGCAAAGGAGGGATCCTCAAGCTGAAACCAACTTCTGCACTGATCATTATGGATGGAAGTCTGAAGACTGCGCTCGTTACGACTGCGATCGACGAATTTATGATGCAGTACCAGTGGAAAATAATCCGACAAATCTGAAACCCTTTTGTGTCGGCACGACTTTACAGGAAAATAATTTTATTAATATCAAGAACAATCGACGCGACGTATTTAAGAAAGCCAAAGAAAACGTCGAGAATCTCAATAATCGCTCTGTAAAAGAATCGAAAAACAGTTGTATTTTTAAAAATAGAGATGATCCTTACGTTGAAATGGAAAATGACAAACAAAAAAGCGCTAGAGATTTGGGAAATACCAAAAATGAGCTTCTAAAGAAGTTAAAGAGTACGTCCGTTGTCAAGAATGATCTGGAGCACACTAAACAAAGATTTTCCAAGAATAAACAACCCATCTATGCAGTTCCACAAGTGTTCTCCAAACCCGGACGCGAACATCGATTGGTCATAGTTGATGAAAACTATGTTCCCAGCGGCGATCTCTATCGTACTACAGCCAAATATATCGAAGACATTAATCGAAATCTTGCAGAGATCGATAAGAGTTACGAAGTGATGAAAATGAGTCCTGGAACTTATGGAGTGATCAATAGGATCGCCAAAGGCGAATTGCTACCGCAAGATCAATCTGGGAACTTCTTTGATTACGTGAGAAAGAGAAATATGGCGCCCATGCTGCCCATCAGCACTGATATAGATGAAGTTGTTGAAGAAAAGAATGAAAAGGAATGCAGAAAAGATACCAGTAAGTATCTTCGCAGACCCAATTCGAAGGGTAAACTTCCGCCCAAAGTCTTGCCGAGATCCTCATCTATTGAGAATACATCCAGACATTCGACGGGATCCACTACTGCCTCATCAAGCAAATCCACTGAATCTTTATACGCAATCAGTGAGTCTTTGACGGAACTACCGAAGGTTTGCGATTCTCAGAAACGAAATCCAGCGTGGAACAGGATTTCTCAAGAATTAACATTGAAAAAAAGCCACTCACAGAATCAAGCAAAATCTAATATCGACAAGAATATCCCGAAAAGAAGCAAATCTGTTGGTTTAGAGATCAAAGATTCGTCATCTTCGACAGATGACGAAGTTTTGATTCAGAAAGATCGATTACCAGTCACCAGTGCAATTCGCAGGAATCGCTCTCGAGTCGACCAAGGGAAATCATTGTTGAAGAAAGAACAAACTTCTAACGAAATCCTGGAGAGGATTTCAGACAAACCAGAGCAGGTGCGATCTATAGAGAATCGTTTGAAAGATCGTCGATACGACACATTGCCCTCGAGAAGACCCAAAATCTCTTCAAGACCGCTTCACAAGTCCAGTGAGGACGTCCTTGATGGTGAAAGGTTCTCTCATGGCGACTTTGATCTAAAGAAATCTTGCTCAATTGATAATGATGTCAATCAAAAACAAAACACTATTAAAGACCTGGCAGAAATTCGACAAGATCCTTTTTGTATTATGGACGCCACGGAGATGATTCTTAAAGGACAATCGGAACGATCCAATCGCTTACAGCGGCAAGATCTCTTTTCCAGAACTAGACACAATTCTTTAGAATCTAAGGAAACAGAAGTTCAAGCTAACGTTTTCGCTACTTTACCGAGAAGGGGAAATCTCTCAAAGGATCAACCTGATTCTCTTAGAAGATTCTCTGGGAACGGACCTATCTTAGAGCCATTATACGAACATGCGGTTAGTGATCCTGTGAAACCACGAGGAATCCAGAATGTGATACCCTGGTGGGAGCTGGCCACTAAGAAGTATAGGCATCGTAGTTGCCCATCGTTACAGGTAAATTGGGTCGCGTTAATTAGAAACTGAAATTATCGAAATTGCGGTCGCAATTTTATTATAGGTCATTAGTTCAATGTGCGAGAGCACATATAACAATAATATTGTATTAAAAAATACATGCACAAACACGTTGAAATGAACAAATATTAGAGATATTAATCTCTAAGAAACTATTAAGTTTTTATATAGTGAAGAAAATTATAATTTAGAATTTATAAAGCACGCATTTAATTTATACGATATATTCAACGTAAATTCATAATAAGAAATACAATAAAATAATTATATACGTTTAAACCTTTAAACTTGTAAGATCTATTTTTTATTATCACAAACTTGAGCGAAATATCTTGCGAGGAATTTATTTAACAAGTCATACTGTAACAAACTTTATGAGTCATGCGACAATTCTTTTGCAATATCTACACAATTAATCTTTGAGCAATTGAGATATATTATATGTATATGCTATAAAAGCCTGATCGCATCACATACAAAATTATGTCAACTCTTTATCTCGCACATTAAATATTAGTTATTAAAATAAAATATATAATATATATAATTACAGTATTATATTATTGAAACAAAATTTACTGAACCATAATTAGTATTTTAAAAAAGTATTAATACTTATAAAGAAAAAAATAAAAAGAATAATATATATTATTCCCATCTTATGTAAATTGTCATATAGATACATCAATCGGAATGCATCGACTCCAAACGATATTTTATATATATAGATATGATTTATTCACAGTAACGGTTACGAGGGTAGTTAAAGCAATGAAATGATAAATTCGATAATGAGGTCGTCGAAATTGAGCTTGGCGCATTCCGTCCGTACATTTAGAAAGACGACAGCGACGCATAATATATAAAGTGTAGGACGACAATATCATGGATAGTCCCGATTGAATAATTATGCGCATATTTCGGTACTCTTTGTAATCGTGCCTTACGACGACGACAATGGCTGTCATCAATTGAAATCGCATGTTACGTAAGATAGATCTTACGTAAGATAGATCATTCGTTCAAAATATTTCTGAAATAATAATTCTTTTAATTTTAATTTTAATTTTTGCGTTTAATATGCTCTCTTAAACTCATATATATATATATAAATTCTCTGTCCTTGATTACATTTAAATAATAGGAAATAATTTGATAATCTTAAGATGCTTTACACGATTTGAATAACTCAAAAAAAAAATTCGAATCCTTTTCTCACGTTTTTCTCTTTGTTGTCTTTTGAGAACGAAATGAAGAAAGGTAGCTCATGATTATCAAAGACCCTGCAGGAGCAATTGCACAATTGACTGACATTAGAAACAATTGCAAATTTTATTCTCTCTATGTATTCCGTCTTATGCAATCCACTCTTTCGCGGTCTCGAACCTCTACAACTGCATTGATTAAAACATCAATTTTAGTCACCGGCGCTTCGTGCGACACACCTCCTACTTACTTTCTCCATCTAAGTAAGTTGATTATCGCTTAGAATATGCAATTAATCTTTGCAGTATGAATTTCATATGTTATACAATGCATTTCTCTTTTATTCAAAATTTTATATAATTTTATATAATTTTATCTCTTAATTTATGTTAATATTAATATTATACTAATGTTAATTTATCTTAATTATGTTTTTTTATTTTATATTTTAATTTACTTTTTG
>NW_017259190.1:4636219-4641533 GCF_001594045.1 Atta colombica
TCACTAAGAAAGACATTTTCCTTAGGAAAAAGTCTCTCTAAAAATTAAAATCTAAAGCCTATTTTCTGGCGAAGCAATTTTTGTAAATTGTAATCCCTTTTTTCTTTTTTATTTTCTTCGTCGAGTCGAAGAGAGGTTTAAACGCCACGTGGTAGAAGGCTATAAAACTGTCACTGGAATTTGTGACAAACCGTTGTGTTATAAACACTTTTGCCGAAATCCTTGGCCCATTCGCTCCTGTAGAAGGGAAAAAGATTTATGCGTTTCGAGGGTGCACTTTCGGCCGGATATTATGTATAAACCTGCATTCTCTCATATATACATGCAGACATTCTGTGTTTTTTTTTTTTTTTAGTATTTAAGTGAAATTATGTTTTCTTTTTTTCATTTCTTTCTTTTGCTACGATTGATAATATTAAAATTACAATGTTTTATGACGTAAAATTTAATATAATGTATTTTTTATATTTACGATCTTTACTTTCAAATTTATAATTATGAAGAGATGAAATAGCCTACACGCATATTACTTAAAAAAAAATAATATCCTAAATAGTAATATTTGTTTAATAAAAATATATATATATTAGCAATAAAATATTTAGAAAGAACAAGGAGAGACACTTGAAAAGAAGATATGTAAAATGTAAAAACATAATTTGAAACCTTGGCCCTGAAAATGTCCTTGCGGCATTAATTATTAAGTATAATGTTGACCCTCACCCTTCTTTCTGCTTATAGCAATTATACGGGGGAGCTACATTGTGGGAACATTGGGAATAACGTATATTATTGTGAACACGGCGTAATCCTCGAAGCGTTACAATCCGAGCCCTAACTGGGCTAACAGTTCCCAGGCCGCACAAGTGCGATATTCTTTTCGGCGAAACGTTACAAGATGCTGCGATATCGCTCGAAAAATTCGAGATGCGGATTCAACATTATTGTTTATCCCTAAAAGATTATTTGCATTTTGTCCATGCTTCGTATATCAAATTTAATGAAATTAAATTCTTATATCATTTAAGTAATTGAGAAATTAAATTAAATTATCTCTTTATATATTAATATAATACTTATGATTTTAATAATTTTTTGATAAAATTATTATATATCAATAAAACAGAAAAAGATTTATGGAAAATTATTATTTCTTACAGATAATTAACGTTTATGAAGAATATGTTTCTTCATGTACATGTAATTAAAAAATAAATACATCTAAATAATTAATTTATAATTATACTACGAACACTTAAAGTGAATGTCTGTATTTATGTCTGATATTTGTCAAAATTGATGCATAAAATTGAATTTATTGTACTCAAAAGCTACATATAATAACTGCAAAACCTTGTCTGTCGCATCAACAATCTTCTAATGCTTGAATTCATGAGTCAGTCAGACTTTGTACTTAAGGCTTTCTTAAATTTATCTTTAGACGCTCAGTAGCCAATGAAATAATTCGTAGAGCATCTTAGCTTTAAATATAAGGCCTGACTATGAATACGGGCATAAATTTGGCTATGTTTTAAAGATTACAAATAATACAAATATTGTAGTTTCATACTTACTTTACACATAGAACGTGTCTCCTCATTTTTTTATATTTTAAAGCGTTCTATACATCATACATATGTAGATACGTGACTTTGAAATATTTTATACATCGTACGTACGTAGGTACGTACGTACGATGTATAAAATATTTCGTACGAAATCTCTCGATAAGAAAAACTATTTTAATATTCTTTCGCGATGAAACGAATTTATGAGAGATACAATATTTTAAATTATTGTATGATTTACATTTAAAATGATATAGCCGACTTCATACAAATTAAATGTTACAAAAAAAAATTGTGTCAAGTTGTGTTAAAAGAAACTTTATACATTCTTTGTAATTTGTTAAACATTATGAAGTAAATAATTATTATTGTTATTAATATATAATTAATAGTGCAATGAATATTTAAAAAATCATCACGATGCTTAATTGTTTTTTATTGCAACATTAAAAATTTTTGTTTAATTAGCACTGAAGTTTTACGCTATTTTAATAGATTTTTGAATTAGTTTATCATTATGTTTATCTATGTTTTTTTGTATTTATGTTTATTCTATTCACATTTTTGTAGATAGCAATAAAACATTAGGAAAGTAATTGAAATAGAAGTTGAGGATTAAAATTTATTTTTGGCTGAACCGTTCACTCGCGATGTATCCTCGTCAAGATGCACCGGCACTCGCTTGGTGTTTTCCCTGGAGAACAAGGCGAGTCACTGTGCCGCGCGCGATGCATTTTACTCCTCGGCACGTGCGTTTTTGCCGCGGGCTTCCGGTCCAGTTTTTAGCTTCGTCCGTCCTCGACTTGGCCGACCCTTCGTTAGGCTCGATGCACAACGAGGCAAAACCGAGACTTTTCCTCCGGTGAAAGGAAACTTTTCTCTATTATTATGACAAATTATATAATATGATACAGGAATATATTAACATTTAACAATAATTATTCAAATTAAACATTTGTTGTGAGTCTCAGTAAAAACATGGTTATCACGTTTTTCTAATCTATGTAGCAACTATTAATGTATTAACTTTCAATCCAAATTGACTTAATTTTATCTAATTCCAACCTGAAAAAGAAATTAAACGTAAACGTAAATATAACGAACGCAATCTGAACGTTGATATAAAGTGTTCGAGAAAGATGTAAGGTCGCGAATAGGTGGGTCATCGATTTTACGAGCATACAGCGTGTACATACATGCTCCCTTCTCGGATGCATCTCGGCGGTAGGTGAAGTCGGGCACTTTAACAGCGAGCGTGGGAGCCAATATTTACAGCCCATACCGAAGCTTATACAAGTGGACTCACGACCTCATTCGGCCTCAAGTAGATATTTTTTTATCTTCTTTGAGCACACGCGCGGAATTCAAACATTTCCTTCTAATTAAATGTTCTTTGAGAAATTTCGAAGTTATTTTATTTCTAAAAAATATTCAGTGTTTTTTTTTAAGATACATAAAGTGTCTCATCGTGACTAATTTGTAGAGAATGTTTTTTTGACTTACAATAGAGTAAAATCTTAGAAAATATCGTACGATTTTATTTTTTAATTTAACTTAATTTAATTAATTCTATATATTATAATTTTTATATTAACTTTGACAAAAATATATTATATTATCCTGAAATTTATAATTGGAGTATAATATATCTTACATATTTAAATTACTATCTGTTTTTTATACTGCTTAATCAAATGCATAAATTTTACTCGAGTTTCAACAACCTTTCTACAAAAATATAAAGGTTAACGCCCGTAAGAGAGACCGCATATTCCAGCTGCAGAATCACGTTGAAAGTCATTCCACGTTGTACGTTAAAGTAATATGGTAGGACAATGGGCCCCGAGACACTCGCTCGCGGCAGCGAATTACATGTCCCACGTTTGCTGTTACTGTTTTATGAGCGGTATAATTCCTCCGGAATTACGTGCGACTCTAGACTCGCACCTACACACGAACGGATTCCCGGCTCCCACCGATCCCTTTGTTCACGATCCTGACGAAACTCCATACTCACCGTTCCTTTGCAAAGCAAAAGTCCCGCTGATTGTCTTCTTAGAATTTTATGACGTTTTACGTGTATTTCCGAGGAAGAAGAAAAAGATGGTACTATATGTTCATGGAAACAATAGCAAACAGCTGACTCCGGTACTCGAAATTTAAAGGTCGATCCTGAAGGAATCTCTTGGGATCTTTACGTCATAACGGGATATAGCAATCAAATTCAACCATTATGTTTTTATTCTGCAAATAAAGATTCCACTTGTTAGAAAGAACTGTAAGTTTTACATTCTCCAAATGGTTTTCTTTTTTTATGAAAAGAGTAATCTTTTTGTCTCTTCACGATTTAAATTTAAAATTCAAATACCAAACACATTTCAATACCATATTAGACTAATTTAATATTAGATTTAATTTGAATATAACTAATAATAATATGAATCGTTAATGAATTATTAATAAACGAATTTTAAAAAATAATAGAAAATAACCATAACATTTAATCAATTAAAGTATAAGTGATAAAAGCAAATAATATTAGATATAAGAATAATTATGTATGTATAACTGTATGGTTATGTCATTTGTACAATGTTATTCGAACGAGATTACTTAAAATTGTGCTGCATCACTACTCGTAAATATTATACAACACGACAAGTGTTCGTTTCTTTTTCTTTCATTTTCTTCTTATTTTCTTTTGTAAAGAAATGAAAAGCAAAACAAGTCAATAAGAAAAATGTGTGAGTCGCAATGTATGTATAGGTCATCTCGCTTTACGTTATATCAAATGAAGCGTTTCTTTAGGAAGAAACGCTTTCTTTTCGTATCCATCCAACACAATAGCTCTCAACTTCTTTGTGGCTTTAAGAAATTTAAAGTCGAAAATGGTTATCGAAAACTGTCACTGCATCCGCATTATAATGAGATTACATTATTATTTACTCTTTCGAAAAAAATAATCAAAACTTAATTATAATATTAAGATGCAACATTGCTGTGAACTTTTATCTTAAGCTGAAATGAAATATCTGTAATCTAAATCGAATCGAGACTTACAATCGCAAGTCGTAGCAAAAGTGTTACAAATAACAATATTTACAACGAGAGCCATCGATCGTTGTTGCTCGAGAATGAACAAAAAAAGGATTGAAGAGGGAGAGAGAAAGAGAGAGGGAGAGAGAGAGAGAGAGAGAGAGAGAGAGAGAGAGAGAGAGAGAGAGAGAGAGAGCAAAAAAAGAAATCGACAGAGAATTTACATGCTCCAGTTTAGATTATCAAGCGTTTCGTCGACGCGAGCACTTTCTTCCTATGCCACGGCTGATTATCTTCTTTGCCTCGTAGCGTAGCGTTGAAAACATGTCTTGATCCTGAGAGAATAATTACGTGACGAGAAACACGAGTCCGATATTCCGACCCGGCAGCGTGATAGGTACCTCTCGTAAAAGAGATTATAACGACTATTAATCTCCGCCCCGCGCACGTTCATCGAAATTACCTTGCTAGACGCTGCTTAAAATATACAGTTATTATTTGAGACAATACAACATAACATAGAAATTGCTTTGATAGAGTATCATATTTTTATGTACAATTTCATGCATTTTTATATTTTAATAAATATAACTCTGTTTGCGTATTAAGTAATGAAATAATAGTACAATGTGGCACAACGTAATTATTAAAATAAAAATAAAATGAATATATACGTGTTGTATATAATATAAAATTGTATACAATTTTAT
>NW_017259190.1:4641633-4645550 GCF_001594045.1 Atta colombica
TGAAAATTTTGAATTTTAAAATATTTGACAACTGTATAAATTGAACTGTATATATTGAAAATTGCGTGTTTGCTTGTTTCAGGCACATGTGGTCTCAGCTTTTGAGCAATCACTGTCCAATATGACTCAGAGATTGCAGCAACTCACAGCTACAGCCGAAAAAAAGGTAAAAACACTATAAAAATTAATTATTTATCATTCACACGTTCGATATTCGATGCAGATGTACAATATGTTTTTGTTACAAAAAAATTTTTTTTATCGGCGATTCTTCAGGATTCTGAGCTTCAGGAACTGCGAGAAACGATCGAGAGACTGCGCAAGCAGAGTGCCGAAGCTGGATTGAACAACGGTCCAACTGCGAACAGTGGTCGACGTCATACTTTAGGTGACTCTGAATCCGGTACCACCGGCTGCACCGGCAATAGTAGTAGTAGCAATAATCATCAGGGTGCATCAATGGCAAGACAACTATCCGCCGATAGCGTGACGTCTCTGAATTCGTTAAGCAGCGCCTGCTCGGCCAGCAGCAATCATCACAAAAAGAAGGGCTGGCTACGCAGCTCCTTCTCCAAGGCTTTCTCGAGGTCGCGCAAAAACCGGCATGGTTCGGTTTCTGACGCGGAGGACTGCAAGGAGAGCCCTGGCGGTGATCTGAGCGCTCCCAACAGTCCTAGACTGCCAACCGCATCCAAACATGAGTCTTCGAGAGCACAAACCGTGAGAAGCAACGGTCAGAAATCTCCCGATCATGAGAATCCTTTGTCTGGAAGCAAGAGCAGCTCGGCATTGTACAAGAAAGAGGATGAAGATGTGGATGAATTGAAGAAACAATTGAGGGAGAAGGATTTAGTGCTTACAGATATCAGATTGGAAGCATTATCTTCGGCTCATCAGCTGGAGTCTTTAAAAGACACGGTCATCAAGATGAGGGTGAGTTTTTATTTAAAAAAGAAATTCATACATTTTTACATCTCTGAAAAAATGATTTATTTATATGAATTTATCATTTTCCTTTACAGTACGAGATGTTAAACTTGAAGCAGAACAATGAGCGACTCCAACGACTAGTGACCTCAAAGTCGCTCACTTCTTCGCAGTCCTCTCTACCCAGTGACCCAGATCGACGTTTCAGCATGACTGAGGTGGCATCGAGTGTCGCAGCATTGTCGAACGGCGACGTCAGTTCCACGGCCGATCAACTGGAAGATCTTAACGTCCCGGTGGAACACTCCGTCGTGTCATCGAGCGCAACAACTGCAGAACCAGTTCTTGAGCAAGACACTGATGGCAAGAGAATCAATGTGGCCGTTTATCTCGGCAGTGAGCGAAATTTTAACTATAATTTGATTACCGGAAGCTGCGCCGACGGCACCATAGGCGAACCACCACATTGCGTAATTGCCAATGTGTGCATCAGCAATAAAACCAGCTGGGACGCGCTGGATTCTATGGTGAGACGTTGTTTCAAGGAGTACGTTTCTCGAGTGGATCCTGTGACGAATCTAGGTCTTGGCGTCGAATGTGTCGCCGCGTATCATCTCGGCGAAGCTTCCAGGTGCGTGTTTAATTAAGAAATACTAAAATAATATAAATTCAAAGGTATCTCTACTTACTTATACAACTTTATATATATGCAATACATTTTAAATTCTATAGGTGCGCTTCTTATTAAGATTTGTCTATTTTTTATTGCCATCTAAAATAATTAAAATTTTGCTCTCTACTTTACAGATGCACTACCGATTCTCAGCATCCTGAGTTATTACCCTGCGGCTATCTAGTCGGCCACGTGAAAACTATTTATTTAGTGCTGTCAGGCTATTCCTGGCTGGCAGTGGATACCTTGATACCGCGTTCTATCGTTCAGCGACTGATCTCTCTTTTGACGGAACATCGTAGAGTGATTTTGTGCGGTCCAAGTGGTACAGGGAAGAGTTACTTAGCTGGAAAATTGGCGCATGCTCTAGTAGATACTGACAATGACACGAAGGATGCTGCTGCTGTTGCGACTTTCAATGTCGATCATAAGTCCAGCAAGGAATTGCGCCAGTATCTCGCGCACATCGCTGAAAGATGCGATTCGAACGCCGCTGATGAATTACCTAGAGTGATTATTTTGGAAAATCTTCAACACGCAGCATCTCTGGGCGAACTCTTCAGCGGACTCTTAGGAACTAGACATTCATCATGTCCTGCTATCATCGGTACCATGAGTCAGACCACTTGCAGTACCACCAACTTGCAGTTGCATCATAATTTCAGGTACTTTCATTTTTTTGTGAACACATTTAATCTATAATTTTAATGCAATGTACTTACATATAATGTAAAATTATTTTAGAAATTTTTTAATGTAATTAAAAAGTCTTGAAGAAAAATTGTCAATAAAAAAATAAATATTAAAAATTAATTTTAGAATTAAAAGTTTAAATATATTACAATATAACTTGTTATATATTATATCTTACAAAGTAAGATTATATATATAATATATATTTAATCTTTTTAATTATTAACGATAGAAGGAGATGAAAGATCGATCTCTCGATCTTAATGAATTAGATTTTAATTATGTAATTAAACAGGTGGGTATTATGTGCAAATCATATGGAGCCGGTCAAGGGATTTCTAGGACGTTATTTGAGAAGGAAATTACTGGAGCACGAATTACGCGAATGCGCTGGGACAAGGAACGCGGAGATGGCGGCAGTAGTCGAGTGGCTGCCGCGTGTATGGCTGCATCTTAACAAGTTCCTAGAAACCCATAGCAGCTCTGACGTCACCATCGGTAACTAGAAATATTTAAAATATGTTTCCACATTTCAGAAGATATTCTGCAGAAGAATTTCTGCGAGTCCATAAATCTAATTTTAAATAAGAACCACTAACCAAAATTCTCACCAATTTTGCTATTTTTTCTACTAGTATCAATGCAAAATAATAGAATCAATGATTTTCAATTGCAAAATTTTACTTATGAACCTGTGATAAAATTATATTGTTTCGCTATTAATTTTCCTGTCATTTTTTTTTATATAATTATAAATATATAATTATAAATAAATAATAATAATATTAATAATTAATCAGGACCGCGGCTGTTTTTATCATGTCCAATGGAAGTGGCTGGATCTCAAGTGTGGTTTACCGATCTGTGGAACTATTCGGTAATACCTTATTTAGTGGAAGCAGTCAGGGAAGGATTGACGCTATACGGAAGGCGCGTAAGCGGGAACGGAAATGGCGAATCGACATGGGAAGATCCGGCGCAATTCATCACATCGAGCTATCCATGGCTTTCGACGCATGCCGTGCACGGCGGCAGCGATGCTCTTCTACGTCTGAGACCTGAAGACGTGGGATACGATGTCGTCTCTAGCGGGCACACTTCCGGTGTAGGCGCCTCCAGCGTGAAGAGCCTTGGAAGTACTCATAGTGATACCGAAGGAGATCCTCTGGTTAGTATTGAGATTCAGAAATTTTAAAACATACATATTTACAATTAATATGTAAATTTCATCTTCTTTCTTTTTGTTATAATTGCTATATTTATTTAGAAAAATATAATTTCCTATGATGCAAAAAAAATATATAATTTATTTATTTAAAAATTATTATTATATTCAACAGTTTATTTAGCTGAATTTTTTAAATGATGAATATCGCGTTCTGCGCAATATATATATATATATGTGTGTGTGTGTGTGTGTGTGTGTGTGTGTGTCGCGCAGAACGCGATATTCATTATTTTAAAAATTCAGCTAAATAAACTGTTGAATATAATAATAATAATTTTTAAATAAATAAATTATATATTTTTCTTGCATCATAGGAAATTATATTTTTCTAAATAAATATAGCAATTATAACAAAAAGAAAGAAGATGAAATTTACATATTAATTGTAAATATGTA
>NW_017259190.1:4645650-4645940 GCF_001594045.1 Atta colombica
TTGTTTTATATGTTATAAGCTGTTCAGTGGTAATCAAGGACTTCATTAATTAGTCGACTTCAATTTTCTTATATCTATTTTTATAGCTTAACATGCTAATGAGACTTCAAGAAGCAGCTAATTACTCAAGTCCACATAGTAATGACAGCGATTCGGTGACGTCTCTTGATTCATCACATACTCGTCATTCAGAGGATTTGAGCAGTTCGACATCTTCGTCAAGAGGAGTAGAATCGGCACTCTAAATTAGCAAGATATAAACAAAATTTATCGCCGAAAGATCGATATAT
>NW_017259190.1:4646040-4647419 GCF_001594045.1 Atta colombica
TCGTTCAATTAAAAATACCACACGAAAAAGGTAAGATCAATAGCTCTGAGAAACAATTATTCCCGATCGCCGAATTCAGAGCAAGAAAGAATTATTTATAAATAAAAGATAATTAAACGAGAAGTATCTTTATATCAGGGAAAATAATCAGTGCAATGTTTCTAAGATTAAAACTCAAGAAAGAAAGTTACAGGTGTCACTAAATCGTACTTCCGAATCGAGATAAGAGCGCAATTAAACATTAGCGATAATTCCTTATCGTAATAAACATCAAATTGCATGTTTAAGAACCCTCTGAATGCAATAAGATTAAAAGAAATCACAAAACGCCAGCTATTTTAAGATCGCACTATTTTAATACCAACAACAATAAAAGCTTCGTAAAATGAAAAGCTAAGAGGGATTTGAGATGCCTATAAAAGCTGGCCTATATTTATAGATTTCTATGTGCATCCAGCATCTAGGTGTGATATGTAAGATTAAATAAGACGAAAAATGGATAAACGGTGACTTTTCGCTAAGAAAAATAGATAAACCGAAAGAAATAATTTTATGAAGATAAGTTTTACAATTTTTATAACTAGAGATCGAATTAAATTGAAATTTTTAATCAATATTAAAGTCATTTAGGATTCGGAAAATTAAATAAAATGAATTTTTAATTCATTCTATATTTTACAGAAATAAAATAAATGGAAATAAAAAAAAAGATATATCAGAGATAATAAAAATATTAACTTCTAGGTCAAATACATTTTTTATTTTGTATTTATCGTCATAATTTAAAATTATTTTAAAGAATTAGCAATATTAACATCTTAGAAATATCAAATGATTTTGCTAAATGATCGTTGACCAATTTCTTTCGGCCTGTTAATTTTTCATGAAGCGTACACGCGAACGTGATGCAATAATTTCTATACGCTGCCCCGTTTGCGAAAGCCGTTTCTATTTTAATGGAACGCATTTTTTCATTCATGACAAGATACGAGCGCGTTGAAAAAAAATCGTATCGATTTTGTCATTGGTATATATACACAGTATTAATGGCGTAAAAAGAAAGCGGTTTCGAACCGAGGAATTCTCAAAGAACAGAAATTCCTCTTTCGTCCGATTATTTTTCAGGTAAAATTATCTAAATGTAGACAGATCTCAAGGATAAATAAACAGACGATTCTCATTCATATAAGCAGTCAGATGAGATAAAGCGAATTCGAAAGGATCATGGTCTGTGCAAAAATAGTCTATTTATACATACTTTGCTACGAAAGCTCTATTTAATTAAAGAATGTTAATATAATATATATATATATAGATAGTATATACATTCATACCTGAACGACGATGGCGCTAAATATTATATATATAAATATATATAT
>NW_017259190.1:4647519-4649562 GCF_001594045.1 Atta colombica
AATTTCTAACTAGTTTGTAAGGTACGTGAATAATTCTGGTCATGTAACGTTGTAAATACGAAACACAAATCAAGATAGATTACGCTAGATGTGCGAATTCGATTTGAAGTCCCATACGAATGGGCCCCGATATCTTCTGTGATAATTTTATTTGTAATCTTTTATTCTTACTTTCTTTATTCATGGAATGTATATCATATTTTGCAATTGACAATCCTTATATACTCTTTTTATCATCGAAAAGAAATCTTTTTTTATGAATTATCAATGAATTATTAATTTTGTCTATTAATTTTAAAATAAATATTTAAAAACATTACTCAAGAAAGTAAATATGAAGTTATAATTATTTCGATCAATTTTATTCTCAATTTCTTAAATTTAAAATTAAAAGTCTTGATTATGTTTCAGATAAGATTTTAAAAAAATTAACAGTTTTATATCTTGTATTCTCATAAAAAAGAACGTAAGAAATGTAAAATGTGATGTTTACTGAATAGTTACGATCACAGGAGATAACGGCATCCACGAAGACTATATATAATAATGTACATGATCGGTGGCATGGTATCTCCGTCTGCGAAGAAGAGGAAGGCATGTCAACGTTACACATACGATAATACAGTCGCATTTACAGGTTTTTTACGTTTGTACCGTATTTATATATACGCTGTACACAGCGCTGCACTTCAAACTCTATTCAAATAATGATAATTAACTGTGTCATCAAATAAATTGCATTCAAATCTGTCTTGTTGACCTTTCTCATTTTAAACCTTACGGTTATTTACTAGTAAGAAAAAATTGTCATGCTTCAAGGGATTATTTCTAAAAAATAATGAAGAATATTTTCTATAAAAAATAATATTTCGTAAAAATATTAAAACTAAAATTATACAATTCAAAAGAATTGAAAATTTATTTTCTAATTACCAAATAAAATTGAAAAAAATTTAAATTAAGATTTAAAAAAATTTTTTTTTTTTCTTATATTTTTCTTATATCTTTTCTTACAAAAGAATGTTTATTTTAATTTTTTTTGCGTAAAATCTCTCTTGAATATTATTTTTTTATTAATTTTTTACTTTTAATTAAATTAATCTTCATTTTATATCTATTTTTTATAAGGAACATTTACATTTTTACATCTATGTATTCTGACTCGTCATATAAGAATTGTTCTTAGATTACCGATGATCCAAAATCACATTAGAAATGTATTTCTTTTTCTTCAGACAATTTTCTATTACGGCATAAACGGTAAGCAATCTTCTATCCATGGCATTTAAGTGTGCCTCTGTAATGAGTGGAGAAACATCTGACATTACAGCCTCGTGTGCAAGAAGTCTACCTAATGCGATGCCTAGAGATCCACCACTAAATAATCGCAACCTATCCCACGTAGTTTTGTGAATCCTAGAATAAAATACATTTGTTTTAATTTTATTCTTTTCTTTAATTGTTGCCTCTTTTTACGCATTTTCTAAATGCCGTAATGAACTTAACAGATTCAAAGATTTCAAATTTTGTAAGCAAGAGAGATGTTAAAGATTTCTCATGTCTTTTAATTCCATAACTTTTGCAGCAAATATAAATTATACTCACATGCAACACTGATATAGAGGCGCTAAGATGTCGAGATGATCAACATCAGGATTGCCTAGACTCTTTCCATTATCGATCAGTAGTACTGCAGGATTATGAAAATTGTTTTGTGCGAGTTCATAATGATGCCGATCACCATTATCTATAAGGAAATCAAAAATCGCTGTATCAATCAAATCCAAAAGTCTACTCGACGATTGCGGTGAATAAGCCTTGGAATCTTTTACCTAAAAAAAAAAATCAATTCTATATTTTCCACATCAAACATCAACATTTATAATTGTATTTATAATTGTATTTTTCATGAATTTTCATAAATTTTTATTCTATTTAAATATTTCATATATATATATATATATATATATATATATATATGTATGTGTGTATATTTCACCTGAATGTATACAGAGAGATTTTAAACTTTTTGACATTCTGCTT
>NW_017259190.1:4649662-4655249 GCF_001594045.1 Atta colombica
CAGCAAGTTTGTTTCTTTTATAAGTTCGTTGCCAAGGATGACGATGTTTGACTAGTCTTAAATATCGTGGAAGCCAAAAGATAAGGGTACCCTCCAATACATCTCCCGTCCCACAGACAGGATCGGCTGGAGAACAATAATGACAAATGCCATATAGACATGTATTGTTACCCTCTTGATACATGGTTGCGTATAATGCCGGTGTCGCGTAATTACCAATCTCTTCTTTCAAGTCAACTACAAATGTATTATACATTTCGTTCTTCATCAATTTATAACAAAAAATATTAATTAATATTTATTAAAGAAAGGTAATTATAATTAAGATTTTTATTGTAAATTTTAAAAAATTTAGTTGAAGAGTTTCTATTAAAAATAAGCAGAAGTCTAATTTATATATGATCTTTTTCAATCTTCTTCATTTTAACTTCAACATACGTTTTCGAATAACGGCGAGTGGTACTCTTCGCAACGCCAACAAGGACGATAAATGAAAAGCCACCACTTCAGCATTGTGGCGATCCTTGCCATGATACACTGGTCCATGTAGAATAGTGTCTCTGGAGTACCATTGTGGCTTGAATAATGCTTTTATATCATTCTCAAGATTAAGCATAAGCTTCAGTTGTGTACCTAATGGAGCATTATCCGCACGGACTATTTTAGATCTCCGCAAAACTTCCAAAATAGTCCCTAGTTCCGGTGCTGCCGGTGGTATCAACTGATGTGCATCTGGCCACTAAATATAGACATATATAATAAAAAATAAGTTATGTGTATTATACACACACACACGTGCGCGCACGCGCGCGCGCGCGCACGCACACATACACATATATATTTGTTTCTCCAATTTATTTCTTTCTCTAAATTATACTTAAAAATCTTTTTTTATCTCTTACGTTATGAAATGTAAAATGTTTCAAAGAATTTTTTAACTAACATTATTATTGGGAATATTCCAAATGTCTTCGCGGACATTTGGCATTATCGTCAACTCGGCTAGCAATCGTTCCAGAACGATAGTATAACTTGTATTCTGTTTGAAATACTTGGAAGGCAATGAACGAATCTCCTCTTTGATTCCTTCGCCGATAATCTTTACAATTGACTTTAATTGTAGCTGCAAATCTTTTTCATCGGATCGCGAAGGCGTGGAAGGACCTTGCCTAGCTTTCGGTTCCGGTAAATTTTTGGCGTACATCCTGTGCGAGGAAGAACTCTCAACAATCATTCGGATGAAGTAGATGTTTACGCTGAGGACTAAGATCAAAAGGATGCTCAAGGCGAAAAGAGCGCAACGTCGGCCAATCATCTGCAATTTTTATGAACTTTTAATTTTACGATTATAATTCTTTAATAGTAAAATTATATTAATTGTTACTCTTTAATAAATCATGAAGAAATTATATATCTCAATAACTTAATTTTCTTAACTCTCTTTTTAAAGCATAATTTAATTGATTTAACTATAATTTAAATAGTATACATTTCTTTTTATTATTTAGAAATTTATATTGCAAGATATACAAAATAATTTCCCAAAATTAATAAATTGTGAAGATAATTTTTTTCAATACACTTTTACACAGAAAATATTAAAGAGGTGAGAAACAAAATTTCCCGCGTCATTGGCGAGCATATTACGCAATTCCTGTTTGTGACATTATGGCGACTTTGTAACATCCGTGAAATTGCATCAACATCGTATACTCAGTCATCATTAATTATAATTAACCGAATTTTCCCGTTTTCCAATTGAATCACAATTATATAGATACAAGAATTTTAACAATGAACTCAATATAACTCTTATAATTTAAAATCACTACAAATCTCTTATACATTCGAACATTCGAATAATCGATATCGGCGTGTGATAACAAATGTCAGCAATAATGTTTATTTCAAAGATTCACATCTTCACCTTGAAGCAATTGGCCATGTGTTCGCTGTCACCTGGTAACTCGCGTCTGTCTCATTGTTCGTCAATATCGTCGAATATCGCCGACGTTTCATTCGCGTTTAGACATCGTCGCCATTTTTACTCACCACTCTGACTCCACTTAAGACGCGCCGGAGCGATGTGTTCATGCGTCCCAGCTAGTTCTAACGTCCTTTGTCTCATTCATGTCATGCAACTATGATGATGAATGAAACTCTTGGACATTATAAAAACGCTTTTGCAAATTTAAACTTGGTTCGTTTTTACAGAAAAGAAACTATGCATAAAATGTAACTACTTGCTATTAAGTTGCTTTTAAACTTTTGGATGTTTATGAATTATTATATCTTATTGTACTGATTTTCCTTCATAAAACTTATCCAAAAGAAAAAACGAGTTTTTCAAAATAAATCTAAAAAGATTCTAAAACATTATATAATTGACACGAAATTGACACGAAATCATTATTATTTAATATGTGTAATTTGATGTTTTATATATATATATATATATATATATATATACATATCCGTACGTTTTTAGCAAGTCAGCACGAAAAAACACAAGACAAATCCCTCTTCGAGACAAATTCCTTTTTTGTTTGGACAAATCTTGAAGTGACAAAAATGTAATGTAAAAATATTGTGGGATACACAGTGAAAAACAGCAATGACAGTGACGAATTTATTTTATAAAAACATGTAAACTATATGTGAATATAGAGTTAAACTTAGACTTATATTTCGCTTGGAAAACACATTCTCCTGTGAACGCACATAAATAGTGCAGACGTTGATGATAGAGATCGTGATTGCAATGGTGGTGATGATGACTTGGCTCGGTAGCTACTGTCACTTTTTCTTCTTAATGCTCGTTACATAGTTCGTAGAAAGAATTAAATATGTACACAACGTGTAATCGTATTCATTTCTCATTCTCTTTCCCTTCGTTGCCTTTCGCGTTCGCGTGCCAATTCTGTGGCATAGTCATATGGCGAGCCTCTCCTAAAATCAAAATTATTATTTTTTTAATATACATAAAAAATTGTAAATGCAACCAATTTGAGATAAATTGTGTGTTCTATAAAATATCTCCCCCCCCCCCCCATTTGACACAAATTCTTATAAAATTCTATAAGTAGCAAATATAAAATTATACATATATAGTGACTATACGACGTGTCTATTAAAATAAAAAAAAAATTTCTATTCTTGCTTCTGTCCTTACTTATCCCGATGTCGGTCTCTGTCGCGATGGCGATCTCTGCTTCGATCTCTATATGATCTGTCTCTGCTACGGCTTCTATAATCCTTCTGTCTTCTATTTCTGTCACGACTGTTCGATCTTCTGTTATACCTGTCTCTTTCACGATCCCGTTCGCGAGCTCTTTCTCTATCACGCTCCCGCAACCTCTCGCGATCGCGATCGCGCTCTCTATTCTTATCCTTACGATCCTCATCGGTTCTGTAAAGAGACACGTACGAACGGAAGTATGACATTGGTTGTCCTGATTGGTTGATTTTAAAACTCGATCTAAGCTTGATCTAAGCTCAATCTAAGCTCGATCGAAAAAAGTTATTAATATTTTATCTCCTTTCACCGACAAATGTATGTACATTAAAGAGAATAATTTTTTAGGTAAGTCTATCGTCGTGTCTTTCAAGACAAAACACGAAAACATCAACTTTTTATCAGATTTAGTTTCTACATCTCAAAGTACATAAACGACAAATATTTAAATTTCAAAAATTATCTTTGAAATGTGTGTGACCTCTATATATGTATTTATTCAAGTATTAATAACGTGATCGTTGTATTCATACCACATGGACGCACCTGGCACGCCACTGGCTCATACGCTCGGCCTCACCCCACTGAGTCTCGTTATCGGGGATATGACGGGGTTGCTGATTACGCGATGTCAAATTACCGTTGTCCTTACGACCATCTTTGTTGCCATACTTGCCATGACTATTGAGAGTGATTGGCGGCTTAGCGTTTCGTGCATTCACCTGCTGTTGCGGAAAACGCTCGGCTAATCGCAACTCCAAATCTTTTTGGATTGGTACCGGTATCCGTGGAAACAATGTAGAAAACCACTCGAGTTTGGTAAGGAATTGTTTGAGAATGTCGCCCATTTTCATCACTTGCCCGCCACCCGCCTTCACATCTAGTTCCTCTTCATCCTCCAGATAATCGTTGTACCAGCTGAACAAGTCTGCCGGTGGCTGTGTATATCTAATTGTAACCGTACTGTGTATATATAATCATAATCATAACCAGTTTATAGCTTGACTTGAACTGTTACGACATCTAGCCTACAGGGTCTGGAAGGACCTATTCAAATGACTACTTGCAGCAACCTTGATTAGTATACTCATATTAAACCAAGCAAATTTACCGCTTCAACTGCCATGTGTGTATATTAATATATACATGTGTGTAGATGTGCGCGCTGCATACACACACATACATATATATATATATATATATACACACAATTAACCTTTATCACAGATAATCATAAATTAAAAAATTAATTGATTGATATTACAATTGGTATTATTAGGTATACAACTTTGCTTTCACCGTTTTCCTATAGATTCCTATAGGCTTAGCGGTAAGTGGTAGTCGAAATAAATAGATCATGACGTCATACAATAAACTTGGGCATCTGTCAACATAACTCCATAGAAACATTAGTCAATTTGTGTCTGCATCATAAAGTTATTCTCGATTGAAAATGTCAGTTTACGAGCCAAATTCTCATCATTTGCGGGAGATTTTAATTTTTTGCTTCAATATGAAGAAATCTGCGGCTGAGGCTCATCGAATGCTCTCAAATACTTATGGTGAGGCCGCTATTAATGAAAGAACGTGTCGTGAGTGGTTTCAACGCTTCAAGAACGATGATTTTGACGTCCAAGGTCATGCTCTGTATTTGGTGGGACCAACAGCTCGGCGTAGTGTATTATGAACTGTTAAAATCGAAACAATCACAGGCGATCGGTATCGAACGCAATTGATGCGTTTGAGCCGAGCATTGAAAGACAAACGGCCGCAATACAACGAGAGACACGATAAAGTGATTTTGCAGCATGACAATGCTCGACCCCATGTTGCGAAAGTGGTCAAGACATACTTGGAAACGTTGAAATGGGAAGTCGTACCCCACCCGCCGTATTCTCCAGACGTTGCTCCTTCTGACTATCACTTGTTTCGATCAATGGCACACGACCTGGCCGACCAGCACTTCCGGTCTTAGGAAGAAGTAAAAAATTGGATCGATTCGTGGATAGCCTCAAAAGATGACCAGTTTTTTCGACGCGGGATTCGTATGCTACCCGAAAGATGGGAGAAAGTAGTGGCCAGCGATGGACAATACTTTGAATCATAAATGTATAACCAGTTTTTTACAATAAAGCCTCGAATTTCGGAAAAAAACGGCGGAAGCAAAGTTGTACATCTGTACAATTGATATTTTATGCTATTCTTAAGTTTTCAATTATACATTATAACTATGACAAAACTGAAATATAAAATATAATGAATGAGCAAGCACAAATTAATTTTCAAAACTTTTAATAAGTTTTTAATCTGAATATACTTTTTTATTTAAAAAATTATACATATATATATATA
>NW_017259190.1:4655349-4656290 GCF_001594045.1 Atta colombica
CACACACTAAAAAATATCTGCGATGAAATTATTGTATATATTTAATATATCTAATTACATATTGACATCATAAAATGTTAAATAAAACTCACCTAATGTACATAAATCCTAGGGCACGTATGTAGGGTGAGTCCGGATGATTAATAAGCCCATTCAACTGCTTCCTAGTTAGCCTCAGCGTGAAGAGTTTGTATAATAGACAATAAGCCGTGGAAACAATTCCGCCAGCTCCCACGCCTCGTACCTGCATGAACCGCTAAATTTACACCCCCCCTCAGTCAGTTAAGTCACATTCGTGTTACCGTACAATATATGAACCGAATACATGCTACTCTGTAATTAAGTGGTGCGGTTAACACTTTGTTTCTGGCGATAGTAATAGTACCAAGGTGTTTAAATTGTTCGAGCATTGGCAATATTACCATCGTACGCATAACAAATTTTGCGACTTTTTACGAAAATGTTTAATGCATTCATCGAAACTTTTCGTTCAAATAGCTCAATTCACAGCTCATTTTAACAGAATTAAATGATTCCTTTCTATTATACTGTGCTTTTGTTCTATCTTGTAACAAACATTGAGAACTCCATCTCTACTGCATATTACTACACATAATTTTACCTGGTAATTGTTTTAATTATCAATGATTATTAATAATTTGTTTTCTAAACATGCAAATCAAGTAGCTAAACATTTAAATAATATTGATACAATTATATTGAACGAAAGAGAGAGGAGGGGGAGGAGGAGGAGGAAGAGGAGGAAGAGAAGAGAGAGAGAGAGAGAGAGAGAGAGAGTGCAAAAAGAGGGTTCCAATTGTGCTTAAATTTCAAAAATTATTCTAAAGTAATAATTGATGTTGCATTATAATGAAATAAACGTGTGTGTGTGTGTGTGTGTGTGTGTGTGTGTGTGTGTGTGTGTGTGTGTGTGTGTGTGT
>NW_017259190.1:4656390-4659647 GCF_001594045.1 Atta colombica
TACATTCAAATCACCTTATTACTCTCAATTGACAATTTGTCCATAGATCGCTGGCTAGTGCAATATAATCAGTTTTCTGTACAAGCGAATATATTCGTGCAACATGTTTTATAAGCCTTAGACTTTCAACAAATGCATTAATAATTAAAAAACAAAGATAAAGATAAAAAGAAAAAATCCGATGTTGTTGAGAAAACATACTCACGCCTCCACACATGCCAGTTTGGCCTGCAGTCTTTCTGCTGCCTTTTTCCCATGGTTCTAAGTGAGAGACCTTATAATAGATCTCATCAATCACCTCATGATAGGTCTTGAGTTCATACAGATTCACCTTAAAATAATGCGACGACTGTATGTTGGTGAGAATCAAAGGATTCAAATTCATAGTCCTCTCATTGCCCCATAGTGGCAATACATTTGACTTTTTACCCTCCTTTAGAGCCAGCCTACGCTCTTCATCGCAGCCACTGGAGTTATTCCATGGAGATCCTGAAAGAAGAAAGACTTGGCATATTTCAGTGTAATACAATAATCGATATTCATATTGATAGAATATTAAAATGTGTATGCGTACAGAAAATCAATAACTACAAATATCAAAAGATGGTGAAAAAAATGGTTCTACAGGACAAAAAATTTTAGAAAACTAATATTGATATTTTTTTGCATTTCTCATTTCATTCTATGTGTACCTTTCCGAGCAGATCAAAAAAGTTTGCAAATGAAAGTAAGTAAATCAAACATTACATCTATTGGTATTACTTGCACTTTTTACACTCACTTAGCAACCTCTCTCTTTTCAACAATCGAATATATATATTTATTTTGTTCTAAATGTAAAAAATTTCAGGGATTTCGAGCAACGTGAACAAATCTATTATTAACAAATAATTAAGGTTTGGGATTAATCTCGGAATGTGATAAAAATCAATTTGATAAACAAGTCAAGGTTATGTTATCCGAGGAATAAGAAAACAGCCATCACGAATGACAGAAAACTTGAGAAATTATATTAAAGTGTGTTTTTATAATTCAGAAAGCGTATTTACTCACCATCCGCACCTTCAGTTTCCTGCATTTGCATCTTTGAATAATTTATCAAGGAGATTCGCGTGGAGTCTCCACATCGGTCGCGTCAAGGACAAACAAACGAACTCGCTCACGGTTCAGCTGCAAATTAATTCGAATCGGATGAACTCATGCAGGAGATTTTCAATGCGATAATTTCTCAGAATATCGTAGAGACCTATGCTGTAACTCTCATCAGTCTTGTCCACGAAGTGCGATGAAACGTGCCAAAAAAAAACGAGAGAAATTGTACTGTAGCACCCTATTACGTATGATGGACAAACATACACATCCGGTTTTGTTGCGCACGCACAATACATATGATGGAGGTGGAAATGGTGAAATTAGAGAAAAACCTGAGAGGACATGAAGGCCTTTTTCCTTCCCCCTTTCCTACTGCCCTCTAAAGAAGTGAATGTAAACTGCATAACCATTTTCTTTATGGTAAAAATGAATATTTCTCTATAGTTTACATTCACTTTTTCAGAGGACGGTAGGCATTTTGTGGTTATTAGAAAAAAGACCTTATGTCCTCTTTTAGGTTTCTCTCTGATGGTTACGGACTAAATTCGGATCTATATAATAGGTGTTTTAAGTTTTAAGGAGTAAGAAATCGACCAACTAGTCGAATGCGAGGAGAATAAGTGATTATGATTCGTCCATTCCTTGCGGCTTAAGGCTTAAAAATCTATTGCAGATCTCCGGGGAAACGCACATTACGATCAGTAAAATACAAGCTGCGATCCACTTGATGCTTCTTATGTTCTGGGGATTGATTCTAGAGATTAAGTCTGTATCTTGAAACGAGGTGAAAATTACAAAAGTGAGCAAATTTACTAAGTGATCAATGAAATTATCAGTATTCTAATAAATTCGTTCACCTTTATAATTTTCATCTCATTTCAAAATACAGGAGATCGATTGAAAATTATAAAAGTGAACGAATTTACTAGAATACTGATAATTTCATTGGTCAACGCCTAGTAAATTTGTTCATTTTGTGATTTTTACATCGTTTCAAGATCGTACAAAATTGATCTGAACGCTATGCACCAAACTCTACGCTCTGTTGCAGTTGGTCCACTAATTACGAATGCTGCAATCGCTATGTTAGTGGACCGATTGTAGCATTTGTAGCGCTATATGAATTTAAATTTTTGTTGCATGAGATCGATGCCAATCTTAGCCTATACAAGGGAAAATAAAAATCCGATTCTTATATTGAATGAGATTTTACTCACGATAAATATCAAACGCGGATTAGTGTAAATAAGTGTAAATAAGAAAAAAATATATTTCTCATATTTTGATTTAATTAATCGGTGAGAGTAACCATAAAGAAAATTTCATTGTGATGAATTAAATTCAGTGTCAATTTTAATAAATATTTTGAATATATTTAGTGACATATCAATTCGTATATATAATGATGAAGAAGAAATTTTATCTTTATTTTTCACGCTTATACTTTCACGCCAAATGCTTAGAATGCACCTCCCGTGATGAGGCAGTTGGGGCGAAAGTGGGGGCGAAAGTGATGACGTATGAATGACGTAGTGAGAACGCTCACTACTGTGAGCGTTCGAGATTCCGCACAATAAAAGGAACATAGAACAGAGAATACGAATTTCAGAAACTGTGTATTCATACACACAATACATGATTTCTGATAAGTTAGAATTATTATTCTCTGTTCTCTGTTTCATTTATTGTGCGGAGCTCCTTCTACAGCGTCAAATGAATCAGCTAATCCATGCTACAAATGCTTTGTAGCGTTTGAAGCACTAAATGAATCGCAGTAAAATGGCGCTTCTGTTTTGCACACTCGAAACGCTTTGAAAAGTTTGCCGCGCGGCAAAATGCAACGCAATAATCAATGAACATGTTAAAATTTATAAACTTATTGGCCAGTGCAAATCAAGAATCGTAAATGCTGATAAATGCTTTTGAACTATATTTAGATCTGTTCGATTTGCTTATAATTTTTATGCTTTTAGGCTGCGTTCCACTTAATACTCACAAAGCCGCGAGCATTAAGTTGTCGTTTATCCTTGTTTAATATTTGATAAATAACAAGGATAAAATGATTCCACAAGCGTTGCGAGCACGGAACACACTTTAGCATCTTTGCTTTTTCTCTTTTCAGCGCTAAATATATATATATACATATATATAATATATATATAAAA
>NW_017259190.1:4659747-4662125 GCF_001594045.1 Atta colombica
TGCAAAAATAATGGATTTCTTTTTACTACACCTAATATATATATATATATCTCAATTTAAGTGTAAAGAAGTGTAAACAAGTTGAACAGATTATTTTGTGTGCCTTCCAATAAGTGACACAAATGACATGATGTGATGACAATGGATCATTACATCCTTATTGTTTTACCAATATTAAACAAAGATGACATGATGACTGTGTCGCTTTGACTCAGTACAATTATGGCTGTGTTCCAAAATTCATTGCCAGTGCTGAAAATGTATAATATATGTAACGTAAACTATAGATTTTCCGTGCTGCACATACAGTCTACAACGCAATGAAATTTCCTAACCTTAAAAAATATCAGAAAATATCGAAACAATTTTAATACAGTTATCTCTATATCACGCAACTTTAATTATCATTTTGGTGTTTATATTTACGAGTACATGATATATAATACATACATTTTCTAATTTCCCAAATCAGAGTGAATAGGTCCACATATTTATCCTTACGCAATTTCAATCTTGGTGTGTGACAGATAAATCATTTAGCTTTTTGATCTAATGGGTAAGCCGAGAGATGTAAGTACGGAAGAGGAGATAAATTTAGGTAATTGTATATTCAATGTATTTACATCAATTTTGTATGCATATGTAATGTACATGTTATAACAATAATATATAATGTAATAATTTATGTTAAGATTCATTCAATTTTGATTTTGTTAATTGAATTTTGTTAGATACAAATGATGTCTCGCCGCAGAAAAGACATAAGAAACATAAACATAAAAAGCACAAGAAAAAAAAGCTTATCCACGATGACAGCGATGCCTTTGTAGAAATCTCAACCGATGCTGATCGGAAGAAAAGCTTTCGAATAAAAATGAAAAAAGAAGATGAACGGAGGTATGTGTATTATATAGTGTTTATTTTCTTATACTTTTTTTTGTGCATTGTATTTCAGAAAGCTAAAGAAATCAATTATACAAAATTACATTCTTCAGCTAATTTCTATTTAAGAGTTTCAATTTCAAAATTAATTATAAAAATATGTGTTATGTCAAGTTTGAATAAGTAATGACTTTTATCAATATCTTTTGCTAAGAAAAAAATGATTTTCATTAATTTTTTTGTAGCAATATATCACGTTTAATTTTAAGAATATTCCTATAAATTATATATACACATGATACACACATATGCAATAATTTTTATTATTTTCTAGTTTGGATAAACGTGAAAAAATATTAAAAACATGTGGTTTGAATACAGCTGCAATAAGTACTGCACCTTCTCCGAAAACAGCTGCAAAAAAAAAAATTCCAAAAGGTAACAAAGGTAAAGATAGTGGAACTAGCAGCGAAGAAGAAAGATGGCTTGACGCCATTGAATCTGGTAAACTGGAGGAGGTATATTTTCCTCTTTTTTGTTTATTGTAATAAACCAAAAACAATTGTATGACATTTAGTATTCCCATATCATTATGTCTGATCATGTTCAATGATAAGTCTAATAAGATAATGAAATAGAGAGAGAGAGAGAGAGAGAGAGAGAGAGAGAGAGAGAGAGAGAGAGGGAGGGACTTTTTATTGTATTTTATTCTAGGTTGATGACGAATTAAAAAAAATTAAGCCAAAAGATCCAAAGTTAATGACAGCACGACAAAGAGCAATGTTCGAAAGAAAGACTGATACAGAGCCGAATCCAGGTGTCGAACAACTCATGTCGTTACCTACTGGTTACAAAGAAAAAGTCATGACTGCCGAAGCTATACAGAAGGCTGCTCTAAAGTCTCTGAAACGGAAACAACTTGCTGATGAAAAAAGAGAAAAAGATAAGGTAGCGAATAACAAAAAGCTTTCTCTGATGACAAACATTAATAATGGGTTTAATAATGGGTAAATTGTATGAAATGAAAACCTTTTTGAATTATTTTTATAGAAAAAGACAATGGAAAGATTGCTTAAGAAGCAAGAATCTAAAGCATCCAAAGTTATCAGTAAGGGAAGATTATCTAAACGACAAGTACCATTAGTGACGTATCGCTTAACGATTGAAGGAAGTTCTATATCTTTACCTCCCGGTGAAAATTTTCCACTTTCTTCTGCCAAAGAGTATGACAGAATTATTGTTATTATCATTTTCTATACTGACATATTTAGGACGCAACATTTATGTATCCTTAATTCAATATTTTAGGAAAAGTCCGCCAAAACAAATCCTTTGCGGGGTAAAGCAATGTAAAAATCTCAAAAGATATTCATGTTCGAAAACCGGAATACCATTGTGTAGTTTAAAGTGTTATAAAGTCAATCTCCTTTTAACTAGGTGAACTAGATGATACAAACTTTTTTCCATAAATTTTAATATACACACATATATATATA
>NW_017259190.1:4662225-4674609 GCF_001594045.1 Atta colombica
ACACACACACACAGAGCATGCCTTCCAACAAGTGACTCAGTACAATACAGTGAGATTATCCTTGTTTAACATTGGCGAATAACAAAAATGTAATGATGCACTGTGTCACACTGTATCATGTGTGTCTCTTCTTGAAAGGCACCCATATATGAAAACATACATGTATGCAGCTTACATAAAATAACTAATATAAGTCATAAAAATATTAATTAAATATAGCGTATATATGTATTATACAAGTTTTTATATATATACATATAAACCTATTTATCTATTTATATTAACCATCAATTTTTTCATTTTCTGTGAAAAAAGAAACAGAAAAGAACATAATCTTTCTCCCCTCTCTCTATTACGAAAGTACTAACGATATTTATTAAATGATTTAGTAAATGGAATAAAGCTGTTTATACGAATGCATCTGTGAAAAGAGAAGTAAGAGGCAATCTTCTTCGAATTGTACTACTTTGTAGCGTACGTCTTGCTTTCACCCACTTCCTCAAGTAGGAAGCCGTTCGCGAAGCGTTCACTCGCCGAGTCGGTCGTCGACTTAGATTCATGCAGGATCGCTCAAACGTATGTATGTGTACATGTTCGGTCTCAACCCAGATATTCTGGGCCACCATGTCGTGCCTTCGTTATTGCATAGTTTTAACACTTGTTTTTTTTTCAATTTCGACTTTATGTTTCGAAACATTTGGTGAGTGAAATTCTTTGCTGTCAATAAATATTTATTCTCTGATTTTGTTCTCTACAAAAGCACACTGTATCTCGTCTTAAAGAAAAACATAAAAAATTTCTTAGTTTATGTGTCATTGCTTCCTTATGTAAAATTGCGTGTTTTTAACTTAATGAAATTAACATGGTGATTATTAACGATATATATCGATTATTTGTGATTATGATATTTTTATAAAATTATTCAATATAAAAATGTGCAATATTTCATTTATGAAGATTAAACACAATTTTTCATTTCTCATTAAAAGAAAAAATAGATAATTATCACGAATGTGTGCGTCCTTGCTCCGACAAATCATCTTCGAAAAGAACTTGCGTCTATCATTTCTTTATCACGGAATCGCACATCACAACAAGGTGAGACAACATTATAATTTTTTTTATTTTTTTTATAAAATAATATTAATTGATTTGTAAATTAGCAGATATATTACCGATGTAACGTGCGCGAGAAAAGGATTGTAAGCTAAAAAAAACTTTAGGGACTTGATAAAATAAATTAATAACACTCTAAAACAACACAAAGTCTAAAATTGTGACATAAGACGTCTTTAAGTCATTTTTTTAGATGCAAAAAACGTTTTATGATCTGATTTTAGACACTTTGTCATCTAGAACGTTATGATACGTTAATTAAAAACATTAATAATAACGCACGTTAATAAAAAAATAATAAAAATAAAAAAAATGAGAAGAGTGGCTTGTGAGAAAGGGAGAGAGAAAAAAAGAGATATTCCCCGGTGATATTTTCCTCGTTATCTCTTCCGAAGTGCATCGTAGGATGCAAATGCACAATGTAGGATACTTGCGGTCGCGGATTGATATGCGGTGTTTTAACGGTTAATATTCATGATTGGCGTGTTCAGGTAACAGATACCATCCTGAATCGATCAACATTGAATATTGTGCATAATCTGCTGCACATATACGTACACTATAGATATCTATACATACACATACGCAAACTGACACTGTGACTCGGACTCGGTAGAAACGCATAATGGCTGATAATACAGACGTCTTGGCGTAAACTTTGTGTAACATGCTTGCACCGTTTCTCCGTGCTTTTTTTTTCACGTTGTGAAACGTATACTTACACTGAAGTGAAATCCTTCGATTTTAACATCCCGGCGTTTGTTTCTTTCGATTGTTTTTATTATATAGATAAAACAATTATTAATCGAAAATAAGAGCTATTTGCGAATTTGAAAATGGTGAGTTTCATTTATATTGAATGTATCTATTATTAATTATTATACACTTTTAATTTTAGTAATTCATACGCACGCGCGCGCGCGCGCGCACGCACGCACACACACACACACACACACACACACACACACACACAGAGTAATCGAGTTTTATCAAGTAAGAATTATCCAAATTCACTAAATTTGGATAATTCTTAGTTGCATCGATGCTGCTAATATTTTTACTTGTCGGAGAAAATGTGCGATTTAATATATTATATATAATAATAATATGAAAAATAATATGAAAAAGCTGACATTTCGCTTCCTTTACTCTCCTCTCACGTCTTTCAACATACATGCAACTGTAATGTCGTGAAAATATTATATTAATACAGATATTACGAAAAATATATATATAATATATATGTACATATATTATACATATTGGAAACCTTTGACAAAATCCGCTCTCGACTATTTATTCACTGCATTTTCTAAATTTTAAACGCGACAAAAATAACAATTTAACTATATATTACGAACTTCTATTAATACTGACGTATCATTAAAATGTTATTATTATTAATAAAATTAGCAGTTTTTACAACAAACTCGAGAGCAATGGCGAAAATATTACCGTGCGATCAATAAGGAGCTTTTTAGCGATTAATGGGAAAACTCCAGGACCGGCTATACAAGTGAGTATGCTCACTGAAAAGTATATTTATAAAAAATATTTTTTTTTCTTTCAACGTTAGCATTAAATAATATTACTCATGTTTTTTGTAAAACAAAACTAATTTTACAAATCTGATTTGTAAATTATACTTTTTAATGTATGTGGACATATCACGCGAAAGTAGATTTAACGATTTAATCGATTTAACCGTCTACTCTCCGTGTTATTATTACTGATTACGATAATATCCGAATTGATATACTTAAATAGTCTATTTTCTGTTCCTGCACTAGAACTCTCCTCAAATTCTAAAAATATATTTTAATCCAGTGTCCAGAGAAAACAGACTCTTAAAAATTAAACCTTTTTCGCGCGCTCGGTTTTTTTCCTAACGAGAGACGAGACAAGCGATAATTATCGACATTGACAATTATATATATAGCGATTAGAGACATTTATAACAGAATATACTTTTACGATAGATTTGTCTCGGTGATACGATAGAGGTTCTCGTTTATAACAAGTTGGGAAGTAACGAATTGGCTTTCCATTGGCATGGAATCCGGCAAAAGGATTCCAATTACATGGACGGGGTGCCTATGATAACGCAGTGCCCTATCTTACCCTTCGGTGGCTTTCGTTATAAGATAACTCCCGAGAGCACGGGAACATACTTTTATCACGCTCATTCAGGTAGATATATGTAGATTATCGCAATTTCCTAACTTTTCCCTATCTTTTCAAACACCGCTTTTAACGAACTTGAATGATTTTATTACGTTGCGATTCTTTTTTCGCAAATTTCTGGTTTTTTTCTTTTATTTCCGTTTAACCTCTAATCTACTTCAATGTACGAGAGTCAACGTGAAGAATTAAAAATTGGAAGAAAAATTGTACGGATCGCGATTGTTCTGTCACGCACTGAGTTTACACGCTCGAGTCCGTTTACGACTCGTTCGGATTTTGGTGACTCTGGTCTACGCCATAGAGGTCTACGTAACATACTTAATACATCTATCCGCGGCGCTCGCGCATCAAGAAAAGCAAGATCAATAACGAGTTCGCGGTATCCGCGGTATCGAGCAGGAATCGCCGCGTATCTTGCTGTTTCTTTCGCTGCGCGAATAAAAATTACGTCCTCTTTGAATTTATCGAAACATTTGTTCAATCAGATATACGCGCCGCGAAGATCTTTTTAATTAGAGAAGAAAAATACCAATTGTGTGCGCCTTTCGCGCTTTCACGATTCAAAGGATCTCGACAGGACTCGACATTCTCGACTCGAAACGAAAGATGAAGCTGACGAAGGCGTGTCTCGGTGCCTGCCGAGCCTAACCGAGGCGAGGTGAGGCGAGGCACGAATCGCGTAAAATCGTAGCGTACCGGTCGCGGTAATTCCAAAAAGAAAAAGAAATAAAAGGGACCATTAGTCTCGCAACAGGGTGACGGGGTGTACGGGTCGTTGGTAGTTCGAGGACTACGGGATGAGGATCTCGGTTTAGAAAGGATACTCGTCTTGTCATCAAGGTCGTCAGTTCCGCTGACGCGACTCCGACATGCAAGCCTTTCGCCACCTACGCCGGATGAGCTTCTTGTAAATGGCCAGGTATATGCAGCCTCCTTGAATATATAGTACGTATCTTCCAGTCCATTACCCCTCCACAAACATTCACTCGTTCCAACTCCAGGCAGTCCAGGTTCAAGGCTGCGGGATCGAGATTATCGAGTTGGGCGAATATATTGATGCGAATATAATTGCCAATTGCGGCATAGATACCAGCATAGATACTTTGGATATCTCAACGACGATCTAAAAAATATTTAATATTTTTATAGGCGCAGCAAGTGGTTGTACGAGTAAAGCATGGATTTCGCTATTTATTACGCCTCATTAACGCAAATGCTCACGATTGTCCCATTTTATTATCCACTCATGGACATTCGTTTCAAATACTTGCTGCTGATGGCAACCCTGTACAATCGATGACGGGCACGCATGTCGTTTTATTCCCAGGTACGTTTTATTTCAATTTACGGATTATTCTATCCCATTCTTGTATCCGCACAGTCTTTCTTTATTAATGCTACACATATTGAATCTAATCAATTTTATACTGCAATGGTTTGAATCTTATTTGTATTATACAAACATATTTGTATATTATACAAATGTATATAAGTATATTTGAATACGAGTTTATATACACACCTTTGATACACTTAAAAGAAGGAAAAGGGTGTAAACAGCGAATTCATTAAATTTGGAATTATTTTTCAATGGAACAATGAGAGACAAAAAAGAAATCATCTAACGCACGTATATGTATATATTGCACGTGCGTAAAGAATATTTATTGCTAGATCCTAAGGTATAAACTAGGCCTATCGTTAGAGCTTTATTCTATATTGTCTGATATTAAAATCTTTTGAAAATGGAATCGAGTAAGATGATTAAGATGTACATAAAAATGTTAGGTACATAAAAATATTGTCCATTCAATAGATATATTCAATTACGCATAAACATTTCTTAATAATGATTGACTAATAAATAAGACGAAGTGACGACTTAATAGCATTCGCATTTAAAAATCAGTGCAACGTACTTTTATTTATCAAAGTTTATTTATCAACTAGAATCAAAATGATAATTTTACAAATGTGATGGAAGATACTTTGGCATCTTAAAGCAAGAAGCATTTCGTGCATGAGAGCAAGAAATGGATTTCGATCAATCTTTCACACATACTTCAACGTAACTATTCTCGCGTTTTACTGCTCCAAGAAAGATACCGATAATCATATGGGGGATTCGCAGGAGAGAAGAGAGAGTTGTTTTAGATTTGCACGTACGGGGAAGCATTTTTCTTTAAATTGTAGATACAAGGCCTTCGTTAAATCTTGTAAACGCGCGGATTTAATTTATTCATGGCCAGTGACAAGGATAGATGAATGACGAAAAAGTTGTCTCGACAATAAACATTTGGAAAAATGGATACTATGAGGCATGGAATATACTCAATAATAGTTAGAGACCAGAACGTCTTATGCTCGACTTCAATGCGATTCTGCGCTTGAAACTTACAAAGCAACAAGGAAGAAAGGAAGAAAGCACATTGATAGTATCAGCAGAATCGACAGTGGTGGTGGTATCGGCAATAGCGAGAGAGGGCCCGCCCCCTCTCTCTCTCTCTCTCTCTCTCTCTCTCTCTCTCTCTCTCAATGGCTCGAATAACGATGTATAGACGACGAGAGTGAGATATACGAGGCATGACAGGAAGGTTAAACGTTTGCGCAGACTCGGCTGTCTTCGTGCTCCCGCCGGAGTTCTTCGCAAAGAGAAATAAAGAAAGGAAGGTAACGAAGCGCGCGAGCTTCGCGCAAAAATCATTAAAACGCGTGCTTGTTTCGCGACTATGGCTTATGTCGTGTTGATGTTCCGGTCCGTGATTTATTAGCAGATGACAACGACAGTACAGGAGGCAATCGCGTCGTCTGCCACTTGGACTGACTTGGATCACACCGCTAAATCGTTCACTCGCTTATTCGCGCGCGCGATGTGACATCTCCGAGGAAACTTTCTTCTACGTTGTCGCACCGACATTATATCTTCCATCCTGAAGTATTTCTTACATGTACAGCCAGCACAGGCTTTGGGACGGTTTGACCAGTAGCGAGACGCGCAATATCGGTATGGAATGGACCCGCGACAAAACTCTGGAACTGCTTCGCGAGTATCAACAACGACGCGTTCTCTGGGATTGGAACGCCCGAGGCTATCGCGACCGGGTGAAGCGCAAACGAGCTATACAAGAACTTGCCGAGATTCTCTGCTGCAACACTCTCGAGGTTGAAAAGAAGATCACTAATCTCAAGTGCCAATATTCTCGGGAAATACACAAGATACAAAATAGTCGCGACACCGCCACCGGTTCAGATGACGCATACGTCTCCAAGTGGTTCGCCTTCAAAGCCATGCAATTCCTACAATTTGGCACGCGTAGATACAGCAAACGGAAGAAGGTAGAGGAATACTCATTTCCTAAAATAGTCCAAATTATTTTAAATCTCTCGAAATTTCTAACAATAATGATAAAGGAAATGCGCTCGGTATGTTCTTGTTGTGGTTTCTTCCCTGTTAAATCATATTACGCCGGATAGCGAATAATGAAAACCTATCAGATTTCTTCCGATTGTTGAGTAAAAATTTCAAGTGTACTTTTTATTTCATTTTTACGAAAATATACTTATTATATTACTTATTTTTATTAAAATATACGATCTCGCAAATATAATAATTTGTCTAATAAGTAATAAAACAAATGATGAAATAAAAAGTACTTGATAATACAAATAAAAAGGTAAAAGAAAACGTTGTGTCGGATTGATTAGCTAATCTTTTCTCATGTAATTTTACAAGATGATTAAAATGACTGTTTAAAGATGTTATCATTCAAAAATGTGTCTTGAGGAAATAATCTCGGCTGTAATTGTGCTTCGCTTAATTTGTTAAAAAAGATTAATCTCCTATGTCCTACAGCCCTATAAGTACAGTACGTAGATATACGAGGAGTTCCG
Organism: Atta colombica; assembly: GCF_001594045.1. Taxonomy (NCBI): domain Eukaryota; kingdom Metazoa; phylum Arthropoda; class Insecta; order Hymenoptera; family Formicidae; genus Atta; species Atta colombica. The sequence goes on from NW_017259190.1 coordinate 4,669,417, forward strand.
AAAGTTTTTGCCAATCGCTTTTGTGTAGATAGAGCGAACTAAACTGAGTCGAAAAGTCCTCTACTATTTTGCAATTTTCGCAATAGTTAACAAGATATTAATTACTATAAAAATTGCCAAATATTTTTGAATAATTTTTTATTCAAATATTATCAACTTTATAGAAAAGCTGCAAGAGACAAAAATCATTTATTTTCTTTTTATAAAATTCTGAGAATTTTTTCAGAATTTTTCCAGAATTTTTTAATACCATATTTTCTCTTGGTAAAAAGAAAATGTATTAAAAAGTGTACAAATATCATGATTCGCAAACGGCGGCGAACAACGATGAAACTTGGATTCCAACGAGTAGCGCGACGCGTCGCTGGTCGAGATAAGCATTTCATTGGCCCGTGGCGACGTGTGGCGATGTATGGCGATGTGTCTACTTCCCGAAAATTTGAGTAAAGACAAAAATCCTGCATCTCGATCCATATTCCCTCTCTCCTCCCTCGCTTTGAATAATTCATTTGTCGTTAATTAATATCGTTGAGTTTCGTTGCGTCCATGCATGAGAGCGATGACTATACACAAGCGTCAATATTGACCTACTGCATAAGGTCAGATATTTTAAATAATTTTTCTACTCAGTAATCAAAAATCAGTAATCGTTTTTCAACGAACACTTTTATAAATACTTTGTACAATTTATGCTGCAATGATATACTTATTATAGTAATAGCGATACAATTTCCAAGTTTCATGAAAGAAAATCAATACGCGTGAAAGCTTCGACGCAAATCTTTTTCGGAGATCAGAGCGTAAGATTAGGATCGAGTCGTGCGAACGTGATATGATTGAATACTCTTAATTCGTTTGTATATTAAACAAATAATTACGAGACTGACAGAAAGAGGATTTGGCTTTCTATAATAATTCTGCTCTTATGTCAGAGCGCGATAAAATTCCTGATCCCTTTTCGCAGAAAGTTGAAGAGGAACCGAAACTACAAGAAGAATATATTGTGAGTAACATCGATCCAGAAAGTATAAAATTCATGGATTGCAATGAGGAGACAAACGGCTCTGGTACTGGTTCCTTCAACGCCTCGCTCAGCGAGGACGCCGAAGAGTCCTCATCGTCCAGTATGAAGGCAATCGAGTTGTACAATGGTTCTTTGCCGAGCCAGAACGATCTTGATGAGTCCGAACAGATGAAACTCGAGCTTTGCCCACCGAACGAGAAAGAACAAAAAAAGACCAAGGAAGAGTTTGCCAAGTTTGGCGAGAGTATCGCTGTGCAGCTCGCCGAGATCCCCGACTCTTATTCGAGATCGGTCGCCAAACTCAGAATCAACCAGATCCTCTTCGAAGCGGAGATCGGAATTTATGCGCAAACACGTCGCTAATGAGCAAGTTTACTAGTATCAGCACGAATATCAACGTGGAATAATCAACATGGAAAACATTGTGATTCATGGCGCATCATCGCTATCGATCTCAATTTATGATGCCAATTCGTTCGAACCCTTGCTATAACTCAAACGAGTAATTCGCTTTTAACCGAGATTTTGAAATGATTATAATAGGACTGACAAAAGAACGACTCGCCGCAAATAAAACAATGAAAATTATTCGACAGAAGAAACTATATTCTATCCATTGTTCATCGACCGAGCATGCGTTTCGAATAGAGTGCCGCAATGAAATAAATATTCATACAGCTTCCATTTGTTTTATTCATAACATTTAATTTTTGGACAAATAAAACAATTTAAATTATTACGATTTAGAAGATTAGAAAATATGGTAACAATATTAAAACGAATGCCAGCATGGCATGATGATCGTCGTCCATGTCTTTTTACAAGCCGGATGCTTCTAAAGACTGAATCGATGATCAAGATTGTATAATAGATAATTTTTCCAAGTGATTAAAGGAATTTGATATCAAATATGTTTATTTTCCAAGCTAAGCAACATTAGTGTTTATTGTATTTGTGTTTATTTCCACGTTCCACAAAAAAACTATCAATATAAAAAATGTTGATATATTACATTTTTTCTCCGTAATATCGTAATATTCCCCGTTTTATATCGTTCGTATTTAAACAATTTAACTATTGCATTGTTTGTTGATTAATTTAACTTTCTATCTTTATTTTTTACATGATTTTGAACGCAGCAAAAGAACTAATGCAAAAAGAATAATAAATGTAATCCAGCAGAATAAGAATCTCTTCCTTTTTGAAAAACTGCCGATTACAATGAGATATGAATGAGTACGAGATATTTTTTGTTTGTAATCATCATCAAAATAATATTACATAGGAATGCGTGTCACACATACACGCGCGCGCGCGCGCGCGTAAGCACACACACACACACACACACACACACACACACACACAAAAACTAGTTTTTTCTAAAGCGTAATACTAATCATCGATAATTCGATGTAAATCAGTAAATATAGTTAGCTGATTTATAATCTTAAGACAATATTTTATGACCAAGTCTTTTGTCCAAGTCTTTAGTAACACACAATAACTGTCTTGTGATTCAAATCCAAGGTGTAACATCTCGTATGATATATATATACACCTTTAAGACTTGAGTTATTGTGTGTTACTAAAGACAAAAGACTTAAATCATAAGACATTGTCTTATAAGATTATAAGTCAGCCAATCTGTTAAAATCCTTTACTCTTTCTTAGCACTAAGATTTTAAGCGTCTAGAATAATAGAGTCGATTTAATAGCGGGATAACAATTACAAATTTATATTAACTTAACGATATATGATTTCTCTCTTCGATACAATTCAATCTTACATTAATAAAGAAGTGAATTATTATACATCAATAGAGAAGTGAATTAAACATACATTACAATATTTATATCGATTTACTCGTGTCGATGTTCTATTATTTAAAGTTTATAAAATCTCAATATTCACGCAAAAAACATGTCCTCATTAATCTTGAAATGTTTGCCTGAAGCAAATGAAAATAAATGCACACGTAACCATCTATTGGTTAATACTTTTTAAAAATTAATATTGTAGCAAAAACAACAGTTTTTAATAAGGAGCACAAATAAATTGTTAACATTTGAATATCAATTCTAAAAAATACAAAGTAAAAAACTATAAACCAAATAATCTACAATTTGAAAATATTTCATCAGTATTATAAATTTAGTGATTGTTATTTGATTATTAGCATTCTTGATTTAAGCTTTCTTCATCATTAGCGAAATTTTAGTTAAATATATGTCGCTACGATCAAGTCTTCATTTTTCTTTAAAAATAAACTTTCATAATCTTCGCAATTATTTCAATATATTTTTGGGATAATCTTTATATTGTGTGTGCGTGCGTGCGTGCGTGCGTGCGTGCGTGCGTTCCTGCGCGCGCGCGCGTGTGTGTGTGTGTGTGTGTGTGTGTGTGTGTAAATATGTATATATATATGTTGAGATTTGTACATTTTTGTTCAATAAACAAACTGTAATTGTATATATTAATGTTATTGTCATGATAACATGATTTCTTTGATTTTAACTCGCTTTAATCATTTCGTTTTAATAGAATTTTATAATCAATAAAATTTTACGCAAAAATTATCGGTTATTTTTGAAATATTAATAAAGCTAGTTTTACTAGCTTTAATAAAACAAAGATGGGAATCACCTTTCGATAAACTTTAGCTCATTGTCTTACTCTCTTATGTTCTTATTCTTTTATCCTTTTGTTTATTCAGTAAATAAATTATCACATAGTTTATTCGAAAAAATCAACATGTAAAATAAGACGCAGAGAATTGTATAAATTATTTAATGATTTATTTAAATATTGAATTTGTTTTTAGGCGAGAGACTCGATGGTATTCTAATAGCTGAATCGGCAATCGGCAAGTATGCCCTCGATATTCAGGGTCTTCGGGAATGTCGCAATTTACATCAAGAAGCATATATTTTTTATGAAAATGCCGCCCTTGATTCGTACACGATAAGGACTACAAACGATAACTTTGATGAACAATCATTTAAAATCGTAGAAAATGGCCATCACTGTCATAGAATATTGAAAAATGTCATTTGTTCTTTGGATTTGAAGAATGCAAAATTATCGCAATTGGAGGATAAAGCAGATGAAACGATCTATGTGCCCTTCGATACAAACATTTTCTCATTTTTTACAGATGAAATGACAGACAATTCCTACAACTTCTATATATCGAGATATTATCCAGCGTACTTAAGTAAGAAAATTCGTTTATCACTTATCATTGAAAATTACTTTTATTGAAAGACATTTTTATTTGAAAATGAAACGATTGCTCATCTAATGATACGATACTTTAGATTATCAAGTGCATAAAGAGGAATAAAAGTAGAAAGAATTAAAAAATATAATCATATATAGATGTCAATTGTATCATACATACTTAATGAAACATATTTATTTTTTACAACATAAAGCTATAATAATATTTTTGTCATTATTATATGACAAATCAAATCAAGGAAAAATTTCAGGTTTACAAAAAGGTGCGATAAGGATTCCGCAGATTAATGGCATGTCTTTCAAATATCCGCCATCTCCGATACTATCGCAACCAGAAAATACCTTGGAGAAATCGATTTGTTCTCTCGACAAACGCTCTAAGGAATGTGCCGATACACCGTTATTTTGCGAGTGTTTGCAATTACTCCAAGTTCCATCTCGAAAAACAATCGAAATTATATTAATAAACAAAGGTAATTACCGCGGATCCAATCTTTGAGAGTTCTAGTTAATATTTTTTTGTTCTAATAAAAGAATATATAATGTGCCGTAACAAATAAAATACGTGATCGGTAAATGTAAAAAAATTGTATAAAATTACCAGTTTCAAAAATTAGTAAAACTAGTATATACAGAAATCGTATCTTTCTCAGGCTTTGGAGGCAATGCATCCTATACGTTTCATTTACATGGTTACAATGCCAGTGTTGTTGCCCGAGAAAGTTTTGAGCAACCTCTTACCAAAGATGATATTATATCTTTGGATCTTAATGGAAAGATACATCGAAATCTTGTGAATCCGGTGCAAAAAGATACTTTTGTCGTACCGAATAAAGGATATATCATTCTTCGTGTTTACACCGATAATTTAGGTAATAATATTTTGTTAAATTTATCGCGGGGGGGGGGGGGGGGGGGGGGGGGGGTG
>NW_017259190.1:4674709-4677702 GCF_001594045.1 Atta colombica
AATTTGATTTAACCGTGACTGCTTATCAGGATATTGGCTGTGGGAAGCGAGAAGTACTGCTGTATATCCTCCATTATTCGGGCCTGGGATGCAATTCTTAATGAGAGTAGGTCTTCAGCGAAACTTGCCGCTTGTACCGATCAACTTTCCCAGTTGCGGCAATAATAAGGGCATAGATTTGATTTTTGAGAGCTGAATAGCTTTAGAGTATCTTTAGTGTGCGTGCGTGCGTGCGTGCGTGTAAATATTTATATATACTATATAATAATATGTTTATGCAACAATATACATATATGGCACAATATATAGTTAGATATTGTTGAGTCATAATAGTCATTATTATACAGAATAATGTACCCTATTTATTATGCATAGAATAATGTCGAGTTATTATCAATTTTTATCAATCGACGCAAGTGTTTTATTATAATTATCATTTTGCTCTGCGCACATGTTAATCTAGGTAGTAAAAAGGAGTTTATAATAAAATTTTCCAAAGTTTTGAGCCTTTATTTGTATCATCTTTAGTACAGTCTTAAGGTATTATAAGCCAATCAGAGCTCCGTATATTAGTATTAAGACATTATTTAAGACGATCTTAAAATAAGAACCGATTATGAATATCGCCATAGACACATAATGATGCGTATGCCTTAATCCTGGATTCGCATTTTCGAATCTGTAAAAGAAAAAAAATTTAATAATAAATTAGCGAAATATTTATTAATATGGAAGTTATAGGCTCTTATTATTAAAATAAAAAATAATTAATAAAATCATGGCATGATTACTCGGATGAAATATTTATATTAATATCTTAAATTTTTATTAATTGTCGGTAATGTCACAATTCTTCAATTATCCCCGGAATCCAAAAATTTGTCCAGGATCGATAATCTTTAATAGTATCTCATTGGTGTCTGAATCGAAATGCCAACAACTTTCGTATTGGCTATTTTCCACCATTTAAGATCTGTAGTCCAATAGGCGCTTAGTATTAATGGTATATAGTACGGTAAGTAAGTCGAAAATGGAGGACTTTGTGCACTACTTTGATATGTATCTAGAGCTTTAATTCACTGTGCTGTACCATTGGTTTGTTTTCTGTTCCTGCTACATTGCACTAGCACGTTTTTTCTCACTTTCAACAAATATCAAATATATATCTATCTCACTTCAAATTCTAAAAGTACTAGTAATAGTACTTCAGCCACTGAAAACAAACCTCATCTGTGTCTCTTTTTGGAAACAGTTAGAAAACTCTCAATACGTTTCTGTGAGAAAACCTAATTTTTAAGTTTGAAATTATTTTGAATTATTCGATGGCTGAGGACAAAAGTGTGCTGTTTGTAAGAGGAAATGGAAATGTACGTAGATCCTTTACTTAATTCGATTATTTTTATCGTCACTTACGTTTAACCCTTCTCAATTTTTGCATTTTGTTTTCTCATTTTTCACGTGAATATATTCTGAATATTCCTTTAATTTTAATAAACGTCAAAGATGTAATATACAAAAATACATTCGAAAAGTATACAAGGATGAAAAAATTTCTTGATTTTAAGAAAACTATTGTTGTTAATAGAATTCTTGGTTGTTAAAATTTTTAATTATATAGAAGTAGGATACAGAAATTATAATAATAAGAATTTAGATGTAAGATAATAAAAATAAACATATATCAAAATTATGTAAAATACTAACAATTTGTAGAATGGTGGGAATGAAGATATCTGGGATGATACTGCATTAATACAAGCATATGATAGAGCTGTAAATTTGGCCAAGGAAGAAGTAGCGAAACGTATTGCTATGGACATGCAGACTCAGCAAACAAAACACAAGTCAAATTTAAAACATTTAAATCATATTAGAAAACCTTTAAAGGTATGTTATATTTATATATCAAAAATATATTCAAATCAAAAACTAAATAATTTTAGACTCTTTAAACTTAAAGTTAATTACATTAATGGAACGGACACATAAAAATCAAGCTCGGTAGAATGCAAAAATCATTTATTCTAGACGTTCTTCTATAAATTGGCAGATGTTCTTCTTATAATTCACAAACATTTCGGCTTTCTTCCGAATCATCATCAATTCTGCTTTACTTTCACAACTCCCTTATGGGGAAGTATTGAATGAATATGAATATCGCTCATGCTGGTTGCCAAAAATATATTTATGTATCAGAAATATTTTTGGTATTCTTGCTGTATTGTAGAAATGGACAGTTGGTGCTCCTTGCCGTGCTGTATACTCTGTAGATGGGGAAATATACGAAGCTATTATATCAAAAATTTATCCAAATTCTGGCATGTGTACAGTGAAGTTTGTTGGTAACTATTTTATATTCACATATATTTATTATATATAATATTTTATATGTTCTTGTATCATAATTATATACAATATTAAATAATATTTGGTAATTAGTGTATATAATCAATATATACATTAATATATATTAATGACTAAGACAAATTAGGTATACGAAGTTGCTTGCATGCATATACTTACGTAAAATAAGTAATGATATTTAAAAAGTACTTATAATTAGAATAAGTTAATTAAAACAATTTTTAGTGGGATAATTTTTATAGCAATTATTTTTATATTATTTGCAGGCTATCAGAATACAGAAAAAGTGGAGATAAATTCTCTTTTGGAATCTGAAGGATTACAAAGTCAAATTGCTCAACAAAAGGATGCATTAGCACAAAAGGCTGATGAAGAAATCATAGATTCTGATACATCCACCCATTTTAATCTACAGGATTCCAAACAAATTAATAGCGAAAAAATGGATTGTGATACAGAGAATCCTAGATCATTTAAACATAATACTATACCTGGACTTGAATATTTTAATCCAGCGATAGATGCAATGCCACCCGCACCACCCTTACCACCATTAATGACCAAGTAAGAATAGTAATTTAAAGATTCAAGAATTCTTTCATTGTCATAACTATGAAATTGCCATATAT
>NW_017259190.1:4678113-4681743 GCF_001594045.1 Atta colombica
ATATAATTTTTATATTATTTATATTTTCAAATAATATTGATATAATGCCATAGATTTTTTTTATGTAGGTTATTATCATGGATTAAAGCAAGCAAAAATTAATCAGCAGAAAAGAAGAAATTGTCAGTAGCCGTATAAGAATAATTATTTTTCCATAATATACATATTTTTACATTTTAGTTTAGATATTGTGTTAATAAATAAACTTTTTATTAATAAAATCTTTCAGACTTATTTTGCAGAATATTTTATTAGATTATGAAAAATTAATAAAACATTTGTGAAAAAAAAATAAATATATATATGTGTGTGTATATGTTATGTATGTACATATATTCTATTTGTAAAATTTGTATTATTTTCTCTATATGTTTCACAAATATACATGTATATCTGTATACTTACGTATATTTTATATTTTAATTTACAATTAAAATGTGTATATCATTAAAATTTATATAAACAACTAATACGAATTTTACAAATATTTTAAACATGTTTACGAAATATCACTATTTTGTAGAAAAAAAAATTACATTATCTCATAGATGTACATATTTGTGTTACAATTATTTGTCAGAACAGCTACTCTATTATTTTTTTTTCTTATTTTGAGAAACCAAATTCCTCATGCCATTCCGTATATTGTGCGTTCATATGTTTGGTAATGGGTTTTACTTTGGTTTTAGCAAGCGCAATATGATTAATTGCACTAATTAGACTATCATTTTGAATATTATTCATCGAGATTGTTTTAGCTTCGAGACTCGCCCAAATGGGTCGCAATTGACTGATCCATGCCTCTTTGCACAGCAGTTTTAAATCTGCGCAAGAATATCCTTCAGTTTCTTTCGCAAGTTTGAGTATCTCCGGCGAATTATACAGATCCTCACGCACATAAGACTGCAATATTTCTAATCGACTAGTTTCGTCGGGTAAATCCACAAAAATCCTTTTTTCTAAACGTCGCAACAAGGCAATGTCTATATTCCTAAAAGATAAAAAATGAGTTTAGAGAGATTAACTAGAATAAATAAGATTATACGCTTATATGAATAAATGAATAAATACGTGTGTGTTTACCATGGAACATTTGTAGCTGCTAATAATACTACATTTGTGTACTCCATTGACAATAAACCGTCCAATCTAGCGAGAAGTTCAGCTCGAAATCTTCTAGCAGGTTCTGAATTCGATGAATGATCTATATTTTTTGTGGTCGTCCAATCGATTTCATCGATAAAGATTATCGTTGGTGCATAATGTTTAGCAAGATCGGTGAGTACCTACATATATAATATATTTATACTAATCTTTTTTTTCCATTTTGTTTTGGTATATTCAAACTTGTCAATATATAAGAAATCAATTTGTAATTCGTAAGAATATATGAGTCCTGATGATCCTGTGAGTAATTTTATTTTTCATAATTTTATTTTTTACAGTTTTGTTCTATTCGTGTGGGCTAATTATTGTATTACGTCTAAGTGTTGTAACTTTTTATATAATTGAAAGTTTTAAAACTTTCATCTGTATAACAATATTTAACAATACCAAAACTCCACAGAAAATTCTTTTTTAAATGTGTGCTTCATGTGTGTTACGGTTAATAATAACAATGTAGATTATTATTTTATGTTCATAATAACTTGTATCGAGAATGAAAAAAAAGTATCTAATAGATATATATAATTTTGATTACAAAGACAGTACTAAAATTTTATTAATTGTACTATTATTTCTTTACCGATTTCTTTTACCTTTTCATCTTTTTTCTTAAACTTTAAAATTTAAAATTTAGATGAATATAGAAAATAGTATTATAGATGTCTAGAATTATGATTGTTCATCATTGTCGATTGTGGAAATAGATCGATATTTCGAAATGAATCGTACATTATTCGACTTACGCGAATGTATTTTTCTGAATCTCCTCTCCATTTGCTGATAACTGAACTAGAAGTGATATTAAAGAAAGTCGATTGACATTCGGTTGCGACTGCTTTCGCAAGCATCGTCTTACCTATTCGAGAGTGTTTTTTTATCAATTTATCAATGGGTATTATATAATTTTCATATAATTACATACCAGTTCCTGGTGGACCGTATAATAATATGCCTTTGCAAAAACCGAATCTTTTATTAAACAAGCTTGGATATTTCATGGGATAAAGTATGGCTTCTTTTAATAACATTTTGCAATCTTTCAATCCCTTTACGTCATCCCAATGAACATTCAAGTTTTGCTGCACTATTTCCTAGAAATTATTACTTATGTATATAATATTATTGTATTTAGATTCCATTTTATTTGTTTTCTTGCCGTATGGCAAGACATACATGGATAATAATTATACTTATAATGACTTTCCTTTTAATGATTTGGATTTGTTAATGTAATTGTAACGAAAGCTTATACTTTATTAGAGAGAAAGTAAACATAATTTCTGCTCAAAAATAGTATAGTATGTATCACATATTTTTTGTTTCTTACCCGTGACATAACATCTGCAATCTCTTTTAGTTCAGAACTAAATGGATAGAGATTACCGATAGGTTTCAGTAGTCTCTCGTTATTGATGAAAGTTTCGTCGAACATTGGCACTTGTATAGCGACTCGATCGCCACTCTCCGCGGGAAAAATCGGCGTAACCGTCATACCAAGATTCAATTCATTCCATGTGGAAGTGGTATGTTTTTGTGCGACTTTATTTTTGCCAATATTGTTACATTCCTCAGTAACGCGATCCTCTTGCTTTGAATAGATCTTCGAAATTCTTTCTGCTCTTTTGTTGCTGTTACGAAAGTAGACATAATAAAGTAGCTTCGATTTTATCCAATTTATCGAGTTTATCGCAAAGAAATTGACGTCTTTCATAACTTGGGAAATACAAGTAAAGCCAATTAAATTATCAATAATTCGTTGATAAAATTTTATATTGGATTATGTTGCAAAATGTTATTTAATGATATTATTTGTAAGAGGAGCATATCTTTGAATACAAATATAAATACATCAATCGCGTATACACACACACACGCGCGCGCGTGCGCACGCACACACACATACATACAGGATGTCCCGAAAGTTTTTGCCAATCGCTTTTATGTAGATAGAGCGGACTAAACTGAGTTGAAAAGTTCTCTACCATTTTGCAATTTTCGCAATAGTTAACAAGATATTAATTACTAAAAATTGATAAATGTTGGTCATGAATAATTTTTACTCAAATACCATCAACTTTACAGAAAAATTGTAAGAAAAAAATTATTTATTTTCTTTTCATAGAACTCTAAGAATTTTTTCACAACTTTTTAGTATTGCATTTTTTTATTTTTACCAAGAAAATTCGGTATTAAAAAATTCTGAAAAAATTCTGAAAAAATTCTTGGAATTTTATGGGAAAAAAAAAATGATTTTTGTCTCTTGCAGCTTTTCTATAAAGTTGATAGTATTTGAAATAAATAATTATTCAAGACCAATATTTGACAATTTTTAGTAATTAATATCTTGTTATTGTAAAAATTGCAAAATAATAGAGGATTTTTCGATTCAGTTTAGTTCGCTCTATCTACACAAAAGCGTTGGCAAAAACTGTCGGGACATGTATATATATATATATATATATA
>NW_017259190.1:4681843-4686297 GCF_001594045.1 Atta colombica
AACAATGAATTATATTTCTTACACATTTGGAGCTACGTTACTAACTTCTATCTTCTTACACAACTTGGGATACTTATTGTACTTGGCATAATGATAATCGGTATATTCGAGAATGATAGTTTCGAGATCAATATTGTCACACACGTGAATGTCTCGGGAGAGTTGAGCTTCTTTGAAGAGACTTTCCGCGGTACTGGAATAACTATGAGAAACACATCAATGAGCATAATTTTCATTTTATAACTATTTATGCTATTAAAGTTTATTTTTTTAAATTAAAGAATTATGTAAAGAATTATGTAAAGAATTATAATAAAATTGATTAATATTTGTTTAAAATATTGAAACGTTTATAATTGAACTAGCATAGCAATTTTCAAGTTTTTATTATTTAAGTTATGTCAGATTGAAGCTTTTGATCAAATATTTACTCACTCATGATATCATTATTCTTTTTATATTTATTGTTCGTATGAATATAACACACGATTTTAACATTAACGTTTAATTGATATATGTATTTCAAATAGTTGAGAGTATTAATTAAACAAATATTAAACCTAATTATAAATTTTGCTCACCCTTGCTCTCGTAAAAAAGCAGCAATAAGATAAATGAGATGACGTCGACGTTCTTGGATACGTTTCTCCTCCTAATTTACCATTAACATATGTATTCATCATTGAATTCATAATTCAATATATTTACTCTTTTGATCATAATATACAATTTAAATATCGCAATTGATTTTTAGATCTGAACTTATGAAGTAATTCGTTTACGTGTCATTGTAGATCATTATAGTGTAGTAGATTATTAATTAATGCTTTGGTACTTTCGGAATATAAAGTTAACATGATATTTTTCTCAATCAGCGCACTGTATCGGTAATCATATAATTGTCAATAATCATCATAATCGACTGAATAAGAAAGTCGAATACTATATATATTTTTATCGATTGATTTAATATTACATAAGCTCTTATTTTTAATTTCTCTCACGTGTTTTTCGCGTACAAATATACCACTGCCGAAAGGCGCCAAACTATTTTGGAGTTTGGAATCGTAATGCACAAATACTCGATATAGGATGCGTTCTGATTGTTCCAAGTTACGCATGAAGTGCATGATGCATTAATGCATTGTTCTTCATCAAATAATAAAGATAAAACATATATGATACATCACACGCTTCATGCGTAACTCGGAACGTACCCGTAATCTTGTCTAGATTTTTGAAATTATGGGTGCGTTCCAAATTACGTGAATTTACCCTTACCTTTTCGTGAGCCAAATGAGCAACTCGTCCGGCTGTCGCGTTCAACGACAAGCAGTCGTTCATGATCTTTGCTCGGAAGCCAAAAATTGTCGGAGGATATCGAAGGACTGGAATTCTTTTCTCAACGTAATTCCCAAGAATAACGTTATTATTTTTTCGCTTATCGCTTATATTTCTTCGGTTGCACTTTTGAGGCTTGAAATACAAGCCAGTAGGTCGGTATAAGACGATAGACGATATGAAAGTATCCTACGGTTGCCATAGCAATAATGCGATCGCGCATTCTCATAATTGACCATGGACGAATTAAACACTTGATTACTTTCTCTCTCTTCAACGTTCAAATATCTACTTAATTTTACTCATTTTATAAATGCAAAAATTTGTTGAGTTTCAAGCAATGCGAACGAACCTCTTAAGAAAAGACTTTCTACGAAAGCAGACTTCGGGACAACTTTTTGATTGGTTGTGCCGATATTATGCGCAATACAACACCCTGTCTAATTTCGCCATGTAATATATAATGATAATTTACAATCAGTAATTCTCGTCAAAGTCATGATATAAAAAGATATCATTCAAATAAATTAATCAAAGAGATGAAAGTATATCGGACTTACACGTTGAATCACAAGCGTGGAGTGGAGTGCAATCGAACACAATTGTGATCGCGCGTCACGTCGCGCAAGAAAGAATAATGATAAATGAGTAGCGATGGAGAGATGAAATGAATCTGAGAGAATACAATATACATATATAACTATGATGACGGAAATTAATAGCTAATTTCATTTCACCTAAGTGTGATATATCATTTACCTACATGATCATAAAAAATTAAAATTTTCAAAATTATCAAAGTTATCTACACATTTATTTTACATTAATGATTATAATTACAGTTGTTATACATTTCTTAATAACAATAATATTCTAAAATTTAGTTTAGCTGTACAAATGCCTTATCACATTTTCAATATTAGAATAATTCAATATAATTGGTTTAATCGATTTTAAATTAAGAAAATCTCGCACAGACATATAAGGAAACTTCGGGATTGCTTTTAAGCCTGCAATCGCGTAAATCTCTAATATTCATGGACATCCTACGTAGCAAATTGCAGGTTTCATTCATCCATGTGCGATTCTACAATATTTAAAATTTATAATTTTGATATGCTTCTTTTCTTTATCCGCCCAAGTAACACACAGCGCTTATAAAGCATTAAATAAAGTGCATACAACTGCTTTTTTAGCGCTTTGCAAACGCTACTGTGCTACTTGGACATTTAATTTGCGATATCATTATCTGAATATGTATAAATTAGCTTTATCAGAGAAACTAATGATTACAACAAGGGTAATATCTTACTTTAAAAGAAAAGTTTCCCAACTATTTTTCATTCGCTCCAAACTTACATAATCTCATATAATCAGCTTATATCTCCAAATGAATTTCACTTTAATTGTTATTGCAATCCAAATTATAAAACGTGATTTTGCGATAGCGACTACAACGAATGCACTTTTTTTGTAGATATTAACAACAATGATGGTGACGACGATAACGATAGCAGGAGGTATGTTACCTTACTATAGGAGTGGCTTCGTCCCAGCGTAGCGAGAAAGAGAGAAACAGAGAAAGAGAGAGAGAGAGAGAGAGAGAGAGAGAGAGAGAGAGAGAGAGGCGATGCGCGAAACGTATTCGATCGACCCGTATAAGAGGAACGAGCTTGTACTGCGACAGAGTTCAGTCAGTCGGTACCAATCGCGCTGTATCGCGTTGAGCCTCTTGGAGGTTTACATTACAAACACGCAGTCGGTACGTTTGAATGCATCTCTTTCCTTTTTTCTCTTTTTTCTTACTTTATCTTGTCATCCTAAACGACCGATTTCTCGCCTTTCGCGGAATAGATTAGAATTTGATACATCGGTTTAATCGAAAAATTATTTGTGCGATACACCCTTTTCTCCATTAAAGAAGGGAAGAACATTGCACGTGCATACGAAACAGCAACATATCTTACGAGAAGCGATGTAAAGCAAACGATTGGTGGAGTAATGTAGTGTAAAGGTAATACACAACCCTTTTTCCCTCTCTCTTTCCGTAGTATGTATTATTATGCGGATTTTACTTCCGCGGCTGGTCTGGATAATTGATAGAGCCACCCGTTGCATGGTGAACAGTTGGTCCCGCTGGGTCAGATGTAGACTGAATAAGCGAATAATTCACCCAGAAGCTTGACGTCATCTCTATGTGCTCTGCTCAACGACACGTGCAGAGCATAATAATCCTCGGATATGAGCGGCGTGTCGTTGACATTTTCACACGATTCCTGAGATTTTATATTCCTTTAGTCTTTATCTTCCTTATCTTTCTTTTCTTATGAATTCAAGAATATAGGCTTTTTTATTTCATCCGATTTACACATTGCTTCTTTTTTCTAGAGAATATTTTTAAAGATACCTAATAAAGAATATTTTTAATAGATACCTAATAAATTGAACCACTTATAGTTACAAATGTTAATATTTAATGGTTTAAAAAGATAAAAAAAGACAAGTTTACATGCTTCTATATTATACTAATATCACTATTCAGTCCTAATTCATAAGTAAATTTTAAACCGAGCATTATTAGAATAAATAAATACTAATATTTTATTATTAACGTTAAAATCTTTAACAATGTTACAGTATATAAATCTGAGATTATCGCATATATATACGTTTACGTCCCGAGACAAATCCCATTTGTGCATACTCTTTAAAGATACATTTAGTAGCAATAAAATAAATTTTAATATAATTATAGCTTATATTGAATAATTTTATGGTAACTTTGCAAATTTAATCAACTATCATATCATAATTGCATTGCAAGGAAGATGTATAGCTAAATTATTTAATATTTTATTTAACTTTTTATTTACGGAAAAGAAACAATGTTGAAACTAAACGATGTTGAAATTAATCAAATGAATTCTAAAACTTTTTAGAAATATACTTAACAAAATATATAGCGCATAATACGACTTCAATTGTTTTAATTTTATGTAGATACAATTTTATGTAGAAACTTATCTTATGATTTGAATTTTGCAAATTTTTTCCTGTATGATATACATATATTAGAAAACCAGAAAAATTAATTGAAAATCCTTTATATAATA
>NW_017259190.1:4686397-4688544 GCF_001594045.1 Atta colombica
ATTTTCAGAACATGATTAGATTAATAAAATAACAAAATTTTAATTTAAAAATTGTCACAATCTGTAAATATAACTTTTGACACAATACAATTTATACCATGTATATTTATTTACATTTTTGTATTTGCACTATTTGTAAACAGGAATTTTATTTTAGAAAATAAAAATTAAGCTATGTATATAGATTTTTACATCTCTTTCTCACATTCCCGAATTAAAATAAATCCGATCGATGCAGTTAAAAAACTATTTGACGTACATATATATATTCTCAATGTTTGTGATTTTATTTTAATTTATTTTATTGATTTATATAATAGAAAAAAGCATATAAAATAGTAATTAAAAGACAATTCGAGCGATATTTACTATCGATTGAAACTATAATATATACACAATATTTAAGCGCGATAAAGTTTGTCTTTACATATACGGATTCTGCAGATCGCGCGTCAGCTTTGAAGAATTGTTATGTCGACGATCGATTCACAAAGACTTTATACAAAACTTTATACTCACATTTCACCCAACTATGACTTTACCCAACTACAAAACACATTTGTAATTTCAATAAGTTCTTTATAGATTACGAAAATAGATTTTACACCAATCTATCTATTTTTCTATCATTCATAAAAAAATTGAAGATTAACTTCCCACATATATATGTACGGTATTGAATTGTGTATTTATCAAAGTTTATACTTATCAACTTCAAACTTTACTTTGGCACAATGAGCAAGTTCAAGAACGTTACTGATGCATCGTGCCGTTCAAATCTCTTATAATGCATATTTGGCAAATAGGATTTTCATTGCGTCGATTACAATTAAATCGAATGACTTGAGTCTCATGTAACTTTCAAGGGTGACAAAAAAAGCTTGCTGATAAAAAGTTGAATGAGAAGCTTTTTGGCGAGGAAATCTCGCCAATTCTGATTTTAATGAACGTGTCCAGAAAGTTCCAATCGATAAATAGCAAATGGAAAATCTTAAATTTATTCTCGTATATGTATAATCTAAAAAAATAATTATAGTACTCTAAATTATAGCTTGTGTTTCACATAGGAAATTATATATAATCATAAAAATTGCGAATAAAATTATTATAATTTAAAAATTAAAATCATATGTTGTCTATATTGTATAATAATTCACCGCGATTACGCAGTATGTAATATTCCGCATGCGGTATAATTTCAATGCAGTGATCAAGCTGTTCTGTGTTTCTCGCGAATTTCTGATTTCCGCATATATGTACATGCGCGCGTCAAGAATTGCGTCGTAATTGGACTTTAAGGCCAAGACGACAATTATCGCGCGGTTACGATTCATTAGATGAGGCCCACGCGAGATTGATTTAATACGATGACAAATGTATCCCCTGATTCTTTCGTGCGTAGGCACCATGCTCCTGTTGCTGTCAGTGTATGGAAGGAGGCAGTAGCCGAAGGCATTCTCTGATCATTACCGAGAGACTACCTTTCGACACAAGCACATCCTTTTTTCCAAGTAAACAAACCGTGGATCATGAAGAGGCCCTCCATCAGCAAGATATTTATGTGGACGTTTGGCCTGATCATTCTTTTATTTCTGCCGACGAGAACAAGTAAGCGACACAAAAATACCATAATAATCGATATACAATTGTATACAAATCATTAAAAGATCTATGCTTAAAGTAGCTTTTATTATTTGTTAATGAGAAATAGCGAACAGTAGCTACATAATACACAAAGTGTATTATGATCGGTATAGAAAGTGAATCGAGGAAGTAATAATTCTTGAATCCCGGTATACAACCTACTGTCAGAAGTACGTTGAATTTCTCCAAGTCCGATGAAGTCCAATAAAGTTCGATGAATTCTGCGCGATGAAGTGAAAGCGGCGAATTATGTCAAATTCCGATAAAATCCGTGAAGTCTGATGAAGCCTTAAAGTGTACATCTGTTTTCTGAATGGTTATCTTCTCGGATTGAATGATTCGAGTGCAGAATAATATGCGTCTTGAGAGACAAAAAGAGAGAGAGAGAGGGAGGGAGGAGGAGGAAGAGAAATATCTCTGGATAAAAATGTAGATAACAAGATACTGCCCAGTATACTCTTCAATTTTATTATTTTTAATATTTTTTATATACTTTTATATAT
>NW_017259190.1:4688609-4689149 GCF_001594045.1 Atta colombica
ACATATATAATATATGAGTAGTATTCACAAAACAATAATCACTTAATTTAATTTATAAGAATAATACATGCACGATTCTTTCATTATTAAATTTTACATTATTCAGAGAAATCTGAAACATAATTGTGAATTATTTTATTAAAAAGATTATTAAACATTATTATACAGAGTATTTTTAGTCGAGAATCCGATTTGTCGCTCGATGTGATTTACCCGCGATCTGTAGATCCGAATTCAATTCCACTTGTGCGATTTAATTTTCGCATTTAACGAGCCGAAAATATAACTCCATCTAATGATTAGGAAATTTTCGATCATCAGCGCCGTGATCTGATTCCAATATAAGATTATAATTATATTAAAAGTGTGTTATATCGATCTTCGAAAGAATTTTATCAATGCAGCACACACAAAATTTCAATTTTCTCAATGCAGCGTTGATAAAATGTCGATCTTCTTCAATGGAAAATGTAGTCGATATCAAATTAAACGATCATCAACAGTTATATATTAACACTGTATCGAGAAAATCGACTTTAT
>NW_017259190.1:4689249-4697027 GCF_001594045.1 Atta colombica
AATTAAAAATGAATTTCATTTTGTGAATAACTATAATGGCTCGCGTTTAAAAAACCCTTAATATATTAATTGCATTGCATGTACACGAGCCTATTTTTCTATATTTATCTCTTTTGATATTAAACAATACTATTTAAAGAAAGATTAATATATTATATAAACCAACTCACGTAGTCTAAATATGATCGAAGTAAGTGACAGTAAGCTGAAAATCGGCCGGAATGTGCAAGTAAATCCCAGCATCCCTGATTTAAATGTTGCAAGTTTCGTAAATGGTTAAAAAAATGTAATATTGTTTCTAAACTATCGACTATATTGTCCATTTACTCATTTTCAAATAGAGTTTCCAAGTTTGTTTGTATAAACATGTCGATGCGTGTGACATATGGTTACGAAAATTGGATTACGTAACTGCCAATTTGCGATGAATGAAATAAATTATTTCAGATGCCCTGGAAGAGAATTGTACGGATTTTCAGGGTGGTACTGTCAGACACGGTCTCCTTTACGTGCCAGGACCTGCGGTTTGCAGTCTCTGCGTTTGCTATCATTCCGAGCCTATGTGGTGTCAAGCCATTTATTGTACGCCACCATACGTGAGTACTCGAGAATACGAAGAATATGTGTATCTACGAGTAATTCGAACCCGTATCTTCCCAGCAAACGAGAATGGATTGAAATGAATTGAAATGAATTCAGATCTTCAGAAATATTGGTTCATGAATATTAAAATGAATGCTTTTCAATCCTAAATACAGCATTTTTTATTTATTTATAGGAATTGCATGGAGCATATCTCTATGCTTTTCAATCTAAAAATAATATTAGCTTTTGCTGTGCACAACATACACATTGTGAATACTGTTCAATTCAAAATTTTGAATAGGAGTTTTTCAATCCAATTGCATCCAATTGAATCCAATTACATCCAATTGAATCCAATTGAATCTAAAAAAAGTATTCGCTATTTAAAATATGTATTCGGATAGAAAACATTTCAATCTATTTTAATCTATTTTCGTTTGCTGGGTTCGGATCGAATTAATTCCTATAAATATTTTTTCACATTACTCGTTTGAATTCCTACGTTTTATTTTAATGGAGGATCGAGGAGTTATTTTGTAAATTATGACACACTTTATTGTATAGTTGCGTGTAATCACTTACTGTTTAATTTTTTGATCGATAGCGGTTCTTGTAATTTTCGTTTTTAATTCTCGAAGACAATAGCGCATTAAAAATTTTTCATCCAAAAGATAATTTCTTATTATTAGCGTAATAAGAGAGAGTTTCGAAATCACGCCTCAGACATGAGGCAATACGACGAGGAAGAAAAATAAAAAAGAAAAAATAACTAACATTATAGTTTCGCGAGTCGCGGCGACGATTTACAGCATTCGTTGCTTTAACTGCATTTTTTAAATTACTCTTTATATACCCATGTTGCCGATTAAAATCAATGTCATACATGCGGTGCCATCTAAATTAGCACACAGTTTTACGTATACATAGTACACATAGTTAATAAGCGCAATCGGCTATATTATAGTTTTCAAGAGAAAAACTTTGAACAACTGCCACAACAAAATAAGTACATTTATCTTAACTTAATAATATTGAACAATATTATTCTCTATTCTTAGTTTATTAATTTATTCTACAACGGCACACTATTTTCAGCACTTTATAGAACTGCACATATATGGATCATTTGTGTCCAATCCGATTTTGAGGCTGTTAAAATGCTCGAAAAATTCACACATGTTTAAATTCATACATGTTCTCTACTAAATTATTCGACTAGTAGACATTGAACAAAAAGTTTGGAAAAGTTATAAAAATTACGCAGGTAAAAAAACTGTTAGAAATGGCATAGACTGCATCGAATGATCCACGTATACCGTTGAAGAGTTAATAATAGACACAAAAAGAAAATAAGGTGACACAGTGTTATAATTTTTCTCAAATTTAATTTTTACAAAATAATAATTTTCTAAAGTGAAAATTTTTTTAATTATTTCTTATACTAATAAAAATAGAGTAAAAATTAGTGTGAAAAAAATTTTTACTATAACAATATTATTATTAACATATCTTAAAAGTATATGATCTAAATTATATGTACCAATCGATAGAAAATTTTTTGAAAATAAGAGAGGATATACATAATAGAACAGCAATCATAGAAGAAAAGCAATCTTTATAATAAATCTTTTATTTGTATAAACGCTATATTCTGTGAGAAAAGAATTATAGCATATTTTTAGATCTGATTATTTTTAACGATGTCTTAAATTATTATAAAAACTCATTCTCAAGTACTAATCTAATTGTTTCGCAGAAATGCAAAAAATTCCGCGTGGGTGAACGCTGCTGTGAATTTGAGTGTCTCGACGATAGTGACGATTGGAGTGGCCCGGACGTGTACGATGCTGCTGGATCGTCCAAAATCCAGGAGCAGAGTTTTGTCCTGTACCTATTGAGCATAATACTGATCGCGTTATCGATAGTGCCTTAATTACGATCAGATGAAATCCGCATTGCAATTATCGTCGCCATAAATTCTTATCGGATATAATTCGCGAAGAATTCGTCCGTTAGTGAATATGATATTAGTGAATATGATTTATGATGATGATGAACAGCATATTCTTTACCCGATGTAGCAATTAAGACGTCCATGAGCTTAAGCAAAGTGCTTAGTTAAGCGAAGAGAAAGAGAGAGAGAGAGAGAGAGAGAGAGAGAGAGAGAGAGAGAAAACTGGAATTTCTTCCAGTAAACCGATTTAAGTTAAATTGAAAATTGATCAAGTCACTGTTTAAATAATTATAACAAACTGAGAAAACGGAATATTTATTTTATGAATAATAAATAACAAAATTTAATATCGTTTCGATCTATAGTTTCAATATAATAATTATTGTTATTGCATCATATATGCCAAATTAAAAAAAAGTGTTTTTTCATTCTTTTCATAATTTTGATAAGAACAATTTATAAACACTTTATAAGAACTTGAGTTGTATAAGTTGGACTTGGAACATACACGTAAACATGTGAACAAGTCTTTTTCATTTTCTCGATTTTTTGTTTTCTTTCAAAACCCATTTCCTCATATTTTTCCACTTCGTCAAATTCGACATGATAACACTTATCAGACGGCATGCGAACTAGATATCGAAATTCTACTCGTATTCAAACATCAAGGAATGACGTGGGTAGCTCTTGGAATAATCCGAATATTCACAATCGGATGTCAGCCACTGTCATATAAGAGCTGTACTTGATCTCGTTTCGAAGTAAAATTCAGCATTTTGTTTTGTTTATAGAACATGTGAAATATATTGCATGCAAAATTATCGTCAAAAAATTAATTCATCAATTCTCAATCAGCTTTCTCGGCTTATCAATTCTCGAGAATGCGATATAAGCGATATCGTAATCGTAATAATGAATGATATAAAAAATGGCGAGACATCTGATTCTGATCGCCTTTGATAATATTCACGCATGGACGTGATCAAAGGAAACTGAAAATGAAGAATTAAAAATTGAAACATCGTGCACGCGTATGCACGTATAACAAATCAAAATTTTTACTTTTCCAATATCGCGAAACAATATGTGATAACGAACGTGTTAGATTGAGAGATTAGTGCGAAAACGAATACTGGAAAATTCGAGTGCGTAATATTCTAATTCTTTTCTTAAAAGAGAGAGAGACTCGTTTCAATTTCCAATTCAACCATTTTTCAATCGTTCATTCGCTTTGCTTATTTACGCCGGTAAACAACCGTTTCTTTTGAAAAGACACTTTCTTACGAATAAAATGCATCATATTAAAATGCATTCTATTTCGATATCCCGACAATATATAACTTTCACTCGCTTCCATGTAAGCATTACAAAACATTTCGATTACTCTTATTCCAACTAACACTCGATTACTATTATTCGCACATTTCAAAGCGACGATAATTATAATAAGCGCTTGAATTTTCATGCGATATAAGCTTTAATTATAATTACTGTCGATTTGTAATATTGCATCATTAATTGTTGGCCGATAAATTAATTGAAGCATAAATTGTAATATACGAACAGTTTAATTATCTCAAAATTTGACAATTAGTAATTGAAATTAGTAAACGATGTGCGATTTTGGAACCTTTCCATAGAGTCACAGAATTACTTTATAACGCTTGTTGGGAACTATCTAAAAAAAAAAAAATTGACTACTTTTAACAAAATGTGACACAGTATTCTAATGCCAGTACATTTATAAAACAGAGCAACATGGGGCCATACAAATTATATAATATAACATACACACGCGAATGTGCTTTCTTGATGCGCTCTTTTCACGACAAAAGAAAATATGTGCAAATGAAAATACGGTGCTATTATAAGTCATTTCTGTAAGGAACATAACGCTATATATTATAAATATTATAATATTCGCGAGTCTGCAATAATGCGACACTACATATTCCAGTAATTGCGCACGTATGCTTACCTGTGATATACTTTTACGGCGTTTGATTATTGCCCTTGTCCTTGGATTACATAATAACTTTGTGAATCTCAGAGGTTTAGTGCTGTGAATGTCTCTGACGAAAGTAACCCGACCCTTTCAAAAATTGGAGACAAAGATGAAGAAACAACCGTAATCACGTTAAGGATGGCGATAGTAATAATTATCTAATAATAATATATTGATTAATGTTATATTTATAATCGATTAATTATGTGGAAATTCTATTTACTATGTAAAAGTAATGTTCTATATAAAGAGTTCTATATAAAAAAAATTGTTATATAGAAGAATTATTATTATTCTTTTAAATGATATTTATCCTTAAGATTCTACAAACGTACGTTATATTTAATTATTGTTAATGCTAATAAAAATGTTCTATAATCTTGGACTGCGCGAGAAGTCATAAGAGAAAATTATGAGATTGTAGGTAACACGAATAATAATGTTATGTATGACTTATAATCTAAAATTCTGTCATAAAGAGTATTTGCGAATAAGGCGCATTCAAATAATCCGGCGCGAACTTAATACTGACCCGAATTGTTTATGATATAATAATTTATATATTTCTTATTTCGCAGATATATCTTTCGATTACATGGAAATTCACATTTTCGCACGATTACTTTAATAATCATTTGTAATATGTCTCCATTGTTAACTACTCACTTATTACCTAATATTTATGTCACATTCAAGCGTTGAAGGCAATCTTTCAATCGCGTCAATTTGAGATACTAAACATCTCAATTGAGCCGCTCTCAATACTAAAGGCGGACTAATCCCGAATTGCATTTGAATTTTATATAAGCGCATTGTCTAAGTTTTGCGCAAAAATCAAGGCCAAATTCTGGTGCTATTGAAGCCTTTTGTTGAGTGAGTGCAATAAAAAAAATCTTTAAGATTAAATAGTTATAGCTTATATACAATGGATTAAGGATGTGCGATACGTGTACTTTTACCATTGATTCGCGTATTACACATCTCTACAATAGATACGTTTATAGTATGCGATACTTGGCTCGGATGTGATCTAATTTTTAATACAATAATGTTGATTTGTTCAAAAAAAAAACTTTTTTTTTTAAAAGTTTTAAAAAAAGTTTGCAAAATTTTTCGATGCTTCGCGGATATGCTCAAGTATTTAAATTAAAATATACTTGTATCACTTTCTAAATATTTTAAAAAAAAAATATAAAGGATTTCATGTTTAGATATTATACATTATGTATCTCCGAGCCATGTATGATAATAAATTTTGAATCGAATTTATTTAACTTTTATCGTCTCATTTTGACGGGACGATAATGACATCCTTGGCTGATGAGAAATATAAAATGACACTTTTCCTAAAAGCGCACCTTACCAATATTTTTACTCTCTCTTCTTTCTCTATTATAACTTGTTCCAATCCAGTAAAAAGAATTATTAATCAGCCAATTCTTTTAAACTTATTTATAAAAACTGGTGTAACTCTTTTGAAAAAGAAAAACGACACACACACACACACACACACACACACACACACGCGCGTGTGTGTAACATTTACACACATGTGTGTAAATAAGAGGATAGCTTTAACATTACAATATGTACTTTTCACATAGTTATATCATGTAATAAGCAAGAGGCCTTTTATGTATGAGTGAATATCATTTAGAATATCCATATTATGAACTTACAATAAAATTTAATCCAAAATAGTAAACAAATTTGAATATGATCTTAGATGGACCAATCTTTCTTTAATTCCCTCGAATAACAAAAAAGTATGTCAATAGATTTAATAATAAGACAAAAGTAAAAATTTGTACATCAAATAAAGTTTATTCATAAGATTTCTGCCGGCAATTATATATTATTTACAATCGTATCGCATGTATCTTTACAACACGTGTAGATACAAAAATACTTATCTATAAAGTATTCGAGAATGTAAAATTGAAAGCCCTTACCCATAAATAGTTAATCATCATATAGGATTGCCTATAACGAGACATACGAGAAATTACTTAATGATGTATGAACATTATCATCATCATCATATCTTCCTAATTTTCTTTTTTCCAAATAGTGTCATATAGGTCTGTACGACGTTGATTAAAAATCGGGATTTGCTCTCTGACTTCATTCACAATTTTTAAATCTGTAATAATGTATTATTTTGATGTAAAGTACAATTATATATTGTTATTAAGATGCCAATGTTATAAATGTATAGATTTATATATAAATTTTTTATGTCGCCTAATTTATACGTATATTTATATTTTATATACAGTTGTATATTTTGTTTGACGTTTTTTCGTACTAATTGTAAGTATATAATAAAGTATATAATATTTCTATTAATTGCACGTATTGAAGAAGTAAAAGAATGTATGCAGCTGTTCAAACACAATAATTAATGATTGCAATTTAAAAGATATTTCTTTTTACCACATAGAAAATATTTAATTTTTATTAAATATATATTCTGAATTGTAACTTGCAAATTGTGCCGTTTAGTTGTTATTCTATTGGAAAATAAATTTACCTATATCAAAGACTATCATATCCTCGACGGCATTCAGCTCGCCAAGTATTTCTCCCCAAGGATTGGTTAACTGAGTATGCCCCCAAGCAACGTATCCAGGCGGCGAGCCACGTGCCGGTGACACACAGGCTACATATAATTGATTGTCGTTTGCTCTGGCACGCTGTAGCAGTGACCAATGCAGCGGGCCAGTGGTCATATTGAATGCCGCCGGATACACCAACATCTGACAACCTGATATCGTAGAAATTTAGAGGCATAATTTGAGGAGTGTAATAAAATCATCTCAATTAAATATTTTGCCACATACTTATAATATATGTGTAAATGATTATTTACATACAGATAAGTTGTTTAAGAAATTTGGATGCAAACACAATTACATTCAAGATACATTTACATATGTAAGGGTATAAATTCGTACGCAAATTTAACATTTTTTAATTACTGAATGAGATTAAAAAAGAAAATTATAAAAACTGTTTTATAATTGTATTAACTTTACTAATAGAACTAAATTTAAATCGATCTATTGTAAAAAAAATAGCAATTCATAAATCATGAGAAAAATAAAATATAATCATTATTTTTTTTAATGATGTTGCATGACGATTATTATAGCAATTGTACAAATTTGAATATAACAAGAAAAAAATATTCCTGTTATACACATACATATACATATATATATATATATATAT